>NW_027494680.1:0-288622 GCF_021521415.1 Bidens hawaiensis | reverse complement strand
GAAGATGTGCTTAACTTCGCCTAGGCGAAGTTAAGCGTAACTTCGCCTGAACAAACTCTGCCCTATATAAGGACTTTTTATACTGGAACAGTTCCATTATTTTAAAATTTCCGGCGAACATAAAATCAAAAAAAACAGTTTATCCGGCGATCTTGTTTGCTTTTCGATTTCGATCTTTGTTTCTAGTTTCTAGTGTTCATTGACGGTATGTGTTGTCCAATATCATTCCCAAACTTACTCGTTCTTTATAGTTCTTACCCGGTTCGAGAACTTGGTTCGTGAACATTCAAAACCTAGATTTTCCAACCTTATGTTACGTGTTCATGGACGACCTTTACGTCTTAACACCATTATTATGTGTTGTTCGTCTCTCCTTGATAGTCAAATCGTTCCGAAATCATCGGATCTAGACCCTTTGAATCTGAACAGTCGCCGTTTCAGATTCAGGCGAAGTTAAGGTTTAGGCGAAGTTATCCACAACTTCGCCTGGAGATTAATTTCGCCTGTGGCGAAGTTATCCGTAACTTCGCCTTGAACTCAATTTCGCCTGAGGCGATGTTGTGATAAGGCGAAGTTATCATCAACTTCGCCTATACCAATTCACTTAACAGTTTTTAGACGAACTTACAGACGAAGCGAAGTTGTTCCCAACTTCGCCTCACCTTTAAGTTCGCCTATACAGGTTTAATCACAACTTCGCTCGTGGTACATAGCGAACTTGTGAGTTGCTGACACATTGTCTAACTTGTTTTGTTTTGTGCAGATATGGCTGCTATTGGAGGTGCTGGTGGTGATGACGGTGATGATCAACGACAATTCTTTCCGGCCCATAACCAGTACATCATTTTAGATCCAGACGCAAGAGGCGTAGAAGACTACAGGGAGATAATCACATTTCTCCAGCGATCAAGAGTCTTTCATGCGATCACAAATACACTGCCCCATTTCACTGCCTAACATTGAAGACTTTTGGCAGACAATGTACTATGATTGCAGGCCTGAGCCTCCGGTGATGCGAGCAACCGTAAATGGTCATGACATACAGTTTTCTTCGGAAGATATACGGTTGGCTTTGCGGTTTGGGGAAGAAACAAGAGATGACCCAACGGAGTTCGTAGCTCCTTTTCGTGATGGAGCGTATTTGAGGATGGGTTATTCGGGTACACTGGGGGACTCGCAGAGGAGGAAAGGGTTTTTGCTGGATCAGTGGCGCTTCCTGATGCATGTGTTGATTGTATGCATGTCTGGGAGGAAGGCAGGAACGGATGGGATGGGCGCGACGATGCAGTCTGCCATGGCTGCGCTGACTTACAACCGTCGATATTCATTTAGTCAGCTGATCTTTTACGAGATCGATCGTCAGAGAAGGGCTGTGGCGCGCGAGCGATTTATCATGTATCCTCGGTTCTTACAAATGATTCTGAATCATGTCGCTCCGTCGCTACCCGCAGAGACGCCCTATTAGATACGTCGAATGCGTGACGAAACGTATCTTTGCTCAGTGCCGCACTTCGAGCACTCGTAGCAAGCCTGAGCTGCGTCCCAGGCATACTCCATTATTCGGGTATCTCATCAACCCGGGGTATGTTCCTGCAGGAGGGGACGAGTTCAGAGACTCACAGCCACATCAGGCAGCAGCACCCCATGCTGTACCAGCTGCGCCTGTTGTATCTACTGTGGTTTCTGCTGCTGTGCCAGCTGCTGCATCTTCTGCTGTGCCTACTACTGAAGATGTCGATCTTGATGCTGCTTTTAGCGGCCATGGTTTGTTTGATATGGATGTATCAGTTTCTCAGGTCATGGATGTTACTAGAGCAGTTACTTCGGTAGCTGACTCCGATCTTGACGAAACGTTTGCTGAAGCGAGACGACTGATGGTGTCTCGGGAGAGAACTACGGGAAAGAGGCCGAGAACTGTTGACGAGGATGATGAGGAAGTTGATGAAGAGGAAGCAGTTCAGATTGTGCTCAGACGTTTACGAAGAGAACGGACAGGTATGGGTTCGGGAGCTGGAGAATCTTCGAGGCTGGTACGTTTTGCTCCACCTGCCTTGTCTGGTATGTCTCTTATTCCTACTACAGCACAGGTTACTGCTGTCGAGACGTCGGCCCCAGCAGTTGTGTCTCTACCACCCCAATCGCTTACTACACCGGTGGTGGTTGCACGATTTGTGGAGTCGACCGTCACTACTACTGCAGGGTTACCACGTGTACCACCTGCGGTCACTTCTGCTGCTGATGTCCCGCCAACTCCAACGCCTACTTCAGATTCCGAAAGGATTTCATCGCTAGAGCGGATTGTTGATGTACAGTCAAAGACCATTGAACGCCTAGTGGAATCCAATCGACTACAAGCCGCCCTCCTGGTTGAACACGAAAAAGTAATAGATGCCTTCAAGGCATTCTTGGCATCTCAGGGGGAGAAGACTTGTAGGGGAGATGAGTTGAGGATGAAACGGAGAGAAGATCATGACGATGATCCCAATGCACCGGAAGGTGCAGGTGGTGAGCTGCCAAGAACCTCTCAGGCTCTTGGGGCTTCCACAGCTGAGGGGGAGTCTACAAGTGCAGCCGGTGACGACGTTGTAGATGTTGATGATGATGCTGATGTTGAAGATGTTATAGATGCGTTGAAAGAGTTGGATGAGGAGGATGATGAGTTTATGAATGAAGATGATGTGCTGCCTGTTGATGAGATCGAGAGGATCGGAGAGCAGATTACTGTTGAAAACGTGATAGAGGAGGGTGAGATTGTAGATGACTCCGTGGAACACGAGATTCCGGAGGTTGAGAGACCAGAGTTGGATGATGAGAGCGTGGTGGAAGATACTGAATGGGAGGAACAACCGAATTGGAAGGAGAGTTGTGCTCACTGGTTCATAAAGACGAAGAAGCCGGCGGTCCCTAAGATGTTCAGAAAAAGTTACAATATTAAGGGATACGCAGAAGCAAAGAAAGGTATTATCTGCTGGTTATATGACGAGCAGCTGCGGCTCTTCGTGATCAAGAGATACGATGGCATTCAGTACTTCAGGAGAACGTTGAGATCTTTAAACACACTGCCTGAATGTGAGGTAAAAGATTTAGCCAGATTGGGATTGATAAACCGAAGTGAAGACAACATGGCTAGAATCATCGGGAAGATCGTGTGGAAGGAGTGCGTTAAAGAGAAAAAGTTTGAGCTACTGAAACCACAAAAAGGGAAACTTGTCGAAGACAAGGATAGTGGTCTGAGAGTTGATGGAAAACCTTGGATGGTTATGAAATATAAACCGATCCGGTGCCTTAAAGAAGTACCGATGAAGCTCATGCCCAAGGACGTGCTCAAAGACCTAAAATGGTGGTTCGTGGACTGTGAGACAGCGGAGGCGGTAATGGAAGATGAGGATGAACAAGAAGTGCTTAGGGTTTACGACCCGATGCATCTTGTTAATCTATCGCAGGCTGATCTGAAAGTGCTCAACGAGAAGAAGATCTTCTACATTCCTGCTTGGAAGGATCAAGCTAGGAAATATCAACGGGTGGTGTCGGTATGTGTTAGAGAAGGAGCGCACGCGTAGAGATGCAAGATTACAAGACTCAAGATTTGAAGATCAAGATATGAAGCTACTGCCAAGGGGGAGTCTGTTGGTACATGTGTGTCAGTAGTTCATAGTCTAGCATTTGTAATCGAGTCTGTAATGTAATTATGTTTATGATTATGTTTATGTTTTTGTACGTGCGAAGTTGTCAACAAGTTCGCTCGGGCGAACTTGTTGAACCAGCGAAGTTATTGACAACTTCGCCTATGGCGAAGTTGTCGTGTATATAAACTGTTCAGCGGAACAGTTTCGGAGTTGGTTTTTAGGTTTTCGTTTCAGTTGTTCAGTGAACAAGTTACGTGTCAGTGTCTGTAATAGTGACCTCGAGTCACGTGTTCGGTTATCAATATAACGTGTGCGTTCATTGTTCGTGTGTTTGTTTATACATATTCTGCACTCGTATCTAACTACGCAGGGATTCCGCACCTGCGTTGTTATCGACATCCCGTGTACGATCCATCCAGGAGCCTACACTCCACCCTTGTAGTTCTGTAATTAACCCTCATGTTTGTATTTTCTCAATAAAAATTTGTGAACATGTTGAATAAACATTTGAAATTAAAGTAGTTCACATCAGTTCTTTGTCATTCCTTTAAAAGATGATTCATTTAGGGTAATCAAAGACCAATAGGCTTGTGTATGACTGGATAATCACTTTTCTGTCTATCATTTGAAAATATTTATCTAGGAACATGCATAGACAGCAATGTAACTCCACATAAATTTTAGCATTTTCTTTAAGTTTATATCACCTTAGATTTTACATATCATGAGAAAGCAACCATACATGTCAATGACTGTACTAAGAGCCCTTTTAGCCTAATAAATCCATATGATTGGCTAAGTAGTCAATGTACTATCATTTCCCATTAATATTCAGTTTAATATTCAATCACCCCAATTTCTCTTAATTGTCAGGTAAATGGCTGTTCTGTTTGACCACAAGTGATCAATAGGACCAAACATACATGTGAATATATGTCCTTTCAAAGTCAGAGCTATTGACATAATTTTAAGTGAAGGAATAAGAAACAAGTTACAATTGCCACCAAATGCTTTCAGTTTTCTGGTTAATGGCTATCCTTTTAATCTTTGCAGATTGCAGGACCAAACATACATGTGTATGTCCTTCCAACTGGGTAAATGACATAATTTTCAGCAAAGATAACTACCTGAGACTTTTCATTGAAAAATCCTTCCTTTAAGCTTCTTTAAAGCTTGAACTGAATAATCTTATCATGTCTCTACACCATTGACAACATGCTCATATTTTGGTTCAAAATATAGTATTTATGCAAAATTCATTAGAAAATTCATTTTATCACTTAATTTTGTCATAAAACACATTTTGACATAAACAGTTGCAGCACATAATCAAATCTTAATCAAACATAACATCATCAAGACAGACAGACAGTACACACATTCAAAGTCTATTCTATCATAACAATATTAGAAAATCAGATAAAACACATATTCAAGCAATTAAGCAGTGTTGTCAGATAAGCATTTAACAAGTAATTCATAGCATGACTACTCATCATAACATCACAAATACCCATTCACTGATAAACATGCAAACACATTAGTCAAATCACTTATGTCATTTTTGCATACATTAATCAGTCAAAGCACATATCAGTCAACATATTCAGTAACATACTCAAGTATATTCAATCAATATATTCATTAACATACTCAAGCATATTCACGTAACATTCAATTTGTGAAACCTCTAAACAAAGTAATCATTTAGAACATAGAGGTAAACAACCAAGCACACATCCTTAATCAGATTTCATCAGAGTTGATCATTCCCAGGGCTTTCAAAAGAAAGTTGAACCTGGTTCTATCAAGTGGTTTGGTGAATAGGTCAGCCAAATTGTCACTTGTATCAACTCTTTGCATTTCAATCAAACCTTTTTCACTACAATCTCTGATGAAATGATGTCTGATTTCAATGTGCTTAGTCTTAGAATGTAGAACTAGATTCTTAATAGTAAAATATGCAGCAGTATTATCAATAAGAATAGGGGTGTTTAGAAAATTCAAACCATAGTCCAGCATCTGGTTCTGAATCCATAGAACTTGTGCACAACAGGCAGATGCAGCAACATATTCAGCTTCTGCAGTTGAGATTGAGACAATTGTTTGTTTCTTGCATTGCCATGACACTAGCCTTTCTCCAAAGAATTGACATCCTCCTGATGTTGACTTTCTGCTCATATTGCAGCCATCATAATCACTGTCTGTGTAGGCAATCCGATCAAATGATTGATTCTTTGGATACTTATTTTGATGAATGAAAATCCCTTCAGCCTTTTGTTGAACTTGTAATCCAAGAAAGAAGTTCATTTTTCCCATTGAACTCATGCTGTATTTGGACTTCATTACCCCTTCAAACTCCATACACATTTGTTCATTTGTGGAATAAAAGATGATGTCATCAACATACACTTGTAACAGAAGCAAGTATGATCCCTTTCCTTTGTAGAAGAGTGTCTTGTCAATGGCTTCTCTTTTGAAACCATTTTCAATAAGATGATTTGACAGCTCATCATACCATGCTCTAGGAGCCTGATGCAATCCATAAAGGGTTTTGTTTAGCTTATACACCCTGTTTGGATACAAAGGATCCTCAAAACCTGGAGGTTGAGCTACATACACCTCTTCATCTATCTTTCCATTTAGGAATGCAGACTTAACATCAAGCTGGAACACCTTAATGTTCTTTGAGGCAGCATATGCAAGAAAGATCCTGATAGCTTCAAGTCTTGCTACAGGAGCAAAGACTTCCTCAAAGTCTATTCCTTCCTCTTGAAGACATCACAGAGCCACAAATCTAGCTTTGTTCTTAATCACCAAACCCCTCTCATCCCTTTTGTTCCTAAAAACCCAATTGGTTCCTATTGCATATATGTCAAATGGCTTATCAACAAGATCCCACACATGTAGATCTCTAAACTGTGCCAATTCTTCCTGCATGGCTTCCACCCAACTATTGTCTTTCAGTGCTTGAGCAATATTCTTAGGTTCTATTTGGGATATAAAACAGGAGTAAAGACAGATGTTTGCAAATTCTGAGTGACTTCTTGTAACTATTTCATGCAAATCTCCAATGATGTTTTCAGAAGGATGATTCTTTTCCACATAAGGAGTTTGAACAATCATATCTGTAGACACAGTTGTGTCAAGATTTGACTCATTGAGTTCCTGTTCTTCAATGATCAAATCAGTCTCTGGATCATGAAATTCTGTTGCTTTATCATTATGTTGTCCTGAAGTAGATGCACCATTGTTTCCAATATTTAAGCTTTCAAATAAATGCTGAAATCTTGCAGTAGATGCAGCTTCTTCTTCACTTGCTTGGTTGCTTGAGTCTTCCTCACTCTGGACTTGATCATTCTGAACATCTTGATTTGCTTCTTGAACTTGTTCAACAATATCATTTGAGGAATTCTTCACAAAGGTATATTCCTATCCTTTTATAACAACCTTTTTCCACAATTCTTCTAAGTCCAGTGGTTTCTTCTTTCTCTCTTCAATTACACTGGTCTTGTAGAATGAATCATCAAAGTCTTCAGGATAAATCTTGAAAGACCTTATTAACTTTTCATGATCAAACAGCCATGCTGCACCATCAACTGTATTGAATTGATTCTCATTAAAAATGATGTCAGATGATTCTATGACACTCAAATGGTCTTTCACATATACTCTATAAGCTTTTGAGTGTGTAGAATATCCAACAAAGAAACAATCTAGAGACTTACTTTGAAACTTGTTCAAATAATCTCTAGTGTTTAAAAGAAAACATTTACATCCAAAGGGCTTGAAAAACTTGATATAAGGCTTTCTGTTGTGGAATGTTTCATATGGAGTCTTGTTATGCCTTTTGTTTACAAGCACCCTGTTCTGAACATAGCAAGCAGTGTTTATTGCTTCAACCCAAAAAGTAACAGGCAGATTAGCATCTGCTAACATGGTTCTTGCAGCCTCAATTAAAGTTCTATTTCTTCTTTCTGCAACACCATTTTATTCAGGAGTTCTAGGAGCTGAGAATTGTTGAAGTATTCCCTTTTCTGTGCAAAATTCTTGCATAACTCCATTCTTGAACTCAGTACCATTGTCACTTCTCATCATTTTAACCTTCTTATTCAACTTTTTCTCAATCATTGTAACACAATCCTTTATCAACTCTGCAGTCTCATCTTTGGTACTTAGGAAATAAACCCAAGTGTATCTTGAATAGTCATCAATGATCACAAGACAGTATCTTTTCTTTCCTATACTTGGCATACTCACAGGACTAAAAAGATCCATGTGAAGTAATTCAAGTATCTGATCAATTGAATTGATGAGCTTAGGCTTATGAGTAGATTTGTGTTGTTTTCCCTTTTGACATGAATTACAATGATCTTCCAATTTGAACTCTCTTGTAGGTAAGCCTATGACATGCTCACCTTTGACAAGTCTATTCATGTTCTTTAGGTTCACATGATACAGTTTCCTATGCCACAATTTGGACTCATTTTCAGTGGCTTTGGAAACAAAACATGCACCCCCTCTTGAAACAGCTTCTTTCATATTCAGTTCATACAAGTTGCCATTTCTTGGTGCCATCATCATAATCATTTCAGGTGGAATGACAAACTCAGGTTTTAAGATGAACAGTGGGAATCATCAAAACTGACTTTGTATCCCTTATCACACATTTGTGATATACTCAGTAGATTATATTGAAGACCTTCAACATGAAACACATTATCAAAAGAAACCTTTCCATTTGTTAAGATTCCTTTCCCCATAATCTTTCCACCATTTTCATCACTCCCAAATGCTACAGGTCCTTCATACTTTACTTCATAATTAACAAGTGATCTTTTGTCACAAGTTATGTACCTAGAACAACCACTATCCATATACCATATTTCATTTAGAGGAGTGGACTGTTCCTGCACAAAAGAAAGAGTTTGATTAGTTGAGTGATGAAGTGCAAGCTTCTACAGCTTGCAACTCATCAATTTCAGTTTCTTTGGCAGCTTGGGAAGTGAGTGTTGTTGGTTCTGGATCTTCATGAGTGACTTCTAAGTTGTCTGAATTATCAGTTTCATAACCACACTCTCTTGGGGTTTTAACAAGTGAACTTGAGGTCTGTAAATCAGCTGAGTCAGTGTTATACTCTTTGAACACATAATCTTTCTTTTTAGAGTAGTCTCTCACATCAGCAACTATCTCAACTTTAGTTTTAGTCTTGGGTTTCCAAAGGAAACCATGTGGTTCATATCCATGTTTTAGCAAAAACTTTTCATCACCAGTGAGTTATGTTGGTTTCTTTCTAGGATATGCACCTTCTCTTCTTGTCCTCTCACTGCTTGATGATTCTTGAGATTCATCAGATTTGACTGATTGAGTATCTTGTTTGATTCTCAATGGCTGATAGTTCTTTTTGGTCAATTTCTCATGCTTCTTAGGAGATTTACTTCTCCTTGCTGATTCTGTCACTTGCTTCTTTGTTTTTACTTCAGCTTTCTTCTCAATCCTCGTCTCCTTTTCAGATTTCTTTTCTTCTCTCTTCATGGTTTCATTTCCACACACCTTTCCTTTTCCTAGATATACATCATACTTCTGTTTGTGCAGGACAAAGTCTTGACCATACTTTGTTCCATCTGGGACATGAAATGGTTGAAATTTCAATCTCTCATTGCATGAGTCTATGTGATGACCATATTCATCACACTTCTTGCACCATACCTTGCCTTTGAATTTTTCATGTTCTTTTGGATTCTTGAACCTTTCACTTGGCTTAGGTGTCTTGACTCCTAGAGTCTTTTGATTCTTTAAACCATCAAAATCAATTGAAAAAGGCACAAACTCCTCAATCTTGATATCCTGTCTGTCAAGTTTGCTTTTGACAAAGATAACCTTTTCCATAATCATAGGTTCTTCATCACTGCTTTCTCTAACCCTTGACTGTCTCTTTTCATATTCTTCCATAGTTTCTACTTCTCCAACATCCAGTACTTCATGACTAGAGAAGACTGGATAAACTGGGATAAAGTTGTCTGATTCAACTTCTTCAGTTATTCTCTCCTTTTTGTTTTGCTTTATCCTTTCCAACACAGCCTTGCTTGGTGGTCTGACTGCATTGTAGCTTATCTTATTCTTTTCACAAATGTCAAAAGATACCTGTTTTCTTTTCATCTTATCATTTTGTTTCTTCTTTCTTGGTGGGACTGGTGGATACTTTGGAAGTTGATCAACAGACTCTGGTTTCTTGTATTTTCTTCCTCTTTCGTCAGCTTTGATTTCCTCTTCAGTAATTTGATCACTCAAATCACTCAAGTCATCTTGATCCAAATCAATTGACTCAAGGTCATCTTCAGAGACTTGAACTCCAATTGACTTTTCTTCTTTCAATTCTTTCTTCACAACAAACTCTCCTTCACTCACCTCAACATTCTTATACAAATCTACAAGTTCTTATTTGTCTTGAAAAACATCTATGAATTGTTGTAGATATGCATTTCTTTTCTCTTTATTAACTTTTGGCATAAAGTTGTTGTTGAATGGTGGTGGTACTGCTTTGTACTTGTCTTCTTCCTTAACTTGATTTAAAATTCCACAGATGTTTCCAGTGGAGATCAAGTTCTTCAAAAATTCATTATCAATTTGTAGTTTTGTGTTATATACCTTTTCTTCTATAACCATTTTCTTCAACCCATCTATTTCAGTTGTGAACCTTTTCTGAGCTCTGTAGCTGTTTATACAGTCCTCTTCCAAACTTCTCATTCTTTCCTCACTTATCAGTTCACTTGCCTTATATGTATTGATGATACTTTGTTTCCTAAAACACTCACTTTCCAGCTTTCCTACTTTTGTTTTAAATTCATTGATAATTTTATTTAAATCAACAGTAGGAGCAGATTGTACCTGAGATGAAGATGCAGTTTCTTTCTCAATTATAGCCATGAATGCCACATTTGCTCTCTTGATATCATCTGCAATGTCTTCTTCATGATTGCTCCAATCAAAGTTACCTTCATGTTGTGTAGTAACTGCCACATTTCCTTGGTTTCTTGGTTGATTTTGGTTGGCTGGAACAGTGTTGTTTGGAACATTTTGAATTACTTGAAGGTTCTGATTATTGTTCATTTGAAAACCTTGATTCTGATGCACCCCTTGATTAAGATTATTCATTTGAGGCTGAAAGTTGTTGAAGTTGGGATTGTAATTGTTGTTGGGATTGAAGTTGTTGTTGAAGTTTTGGTTGTTGTTTCTTTGCTGATTCTGCTGGTATTGCTGCTGACCTCTTGGTTGTTGATTTTGGAATTGATTCATCTGATAATTCCTTGGCAAGTTGCATTCTCTTGCAAAATGTCCTGGCTGTTGGCAATTATAGCAGATTGCCTTTAACTTGTCAAATCCAATCCTCTCATTAGAACCAGAAACCAGAGATCTACCAGTTCTATTATACCACCTCTTACTTCTCAAAGCTAACATGGAAGCTTGCCACTTCAAATCCATGTCTTCTAAATCATCTGCATCAATTTGCTCTAAATCATCTTGTACCACACTTGTGTGAATTAGACTCTTTGCAACAAATGCGTTATATGAATCAGTAAACATAGACAGCAATGCCTGTGTTTCATTGCTTTGACCATTTCCACCACCAGAGTGAGGTACATTCCCACTTGCCATTGAGGCAGTATTAGTGTCATCAATCAGTTGCACATTGAATCTCTGCTGATTTCCTTGATTACTTGTGCTACCACCAAGAAAAGACTTTGGAGTATCAACATTTTGCTCAACTGGTTCTTCAATAATGGGAATTTGCTGTTGATTTTTGGTAGTCAAATTTCCCATGGGTGCAATCAATGCATTTGAAACATTGAAGCAGGGTCTTTCTTCTTTAATCATTTCATTTTCTATCATCTCCAGTTCTACAGCCTGAAGGAAGCATATCACATCATCCAATTTCAAGTCATTGAAATTATGCTTCTAAAGGATGAACTTGCAAGCAGTATACCATTCTTTTGGCATTGAGTTGAGTAACTTTGTGTTTAAATCAAATTCAGTCATGACATAATCATTTGTCCTCAACTCATTCACAATACCTAGAAAGCGTTCTAGTATTGATTTCAACATTTCTCCTTCCTTATACTTGAACCTTTCCAACCGTTGCTTCAATCTTTGCTTCTTTATGTTCTTCAGCTCAGTATTCCCTTCATACATCTCAAGGATGGCATCATACATTTGCTTGGCAGTTGTGTGATGTGCCACCTTGGTTAAAATCTCCCAAGACAGTCCTAGCTTAATCATAGCTAAGGCTCTGTCATCCACCTTTCTCATTCTTTCTCTTAGAGCTGCAATTCCAGATGTATTTGCACTTTCTTCAGCTGCAGCTTGTGGACCATTCTTGATGGAGTTCCACATATCAACATCATTGTAGCACACTGCTGCTTCAAAAAGCACTTTCCACTTGATAAAGTTTTCCTGTCCATACAATCTTGGTATCTTGTTAGTAGACACCTCTTGTTCCTCATATCCAGACATTTTCAAAGACTTAAAAAAAATCAGTTTCTTAGTAAAAATAAAAGTTTTAAAAATAATCAGATCTGAAAACAAGTTGTTCAGATCTGATGTGTCTGATATGATTAGATCAAGATTTAGATATAAAGATTAAAGCTTTAATTGAAATAAGGAAGAGAAAACGCCGGTATATTGTAGTTCTGGAAGAAAAATGAAAAAACAGAGCTGCTGACGTCACAAATCAATGAAACAGTGGCCTGCTTACGTCATCTTTCTTCAAATCTTCAATCAGCAACAAGAATCTTTCCAAAATAGCAGCAACCAGCTCTGATACCACTTGTCAGGTCCCCGATTTCAGCTGGATCTTACTCGAATCATGTCATAACTCACACAAATAGATGTGTTGATAAGGGAGTTAATGACGGGTTGCTATATTTAGAAAGTTCACCGTTTGTTAAAGGCGGAATCAATAACAAACATATGGTTGCTTAAACAGTATTCAAAGGTAATCAACACAAACAAGATTTACTCAAAAGATTTCCATTTATATAAATGAATCATACAAAGTGGATAATCGTTTTAGGGTTTCTTGATAAGGAAGGTTTCAGCCGTCACACATAATATTCTTTCTTAATAAATGTGACTGTCTGCCTTGTTGTGTGTGTCTTTAGGTGTGCCCTAAATTATTCTATTTATAGGCCTGACACCTGTGGACAGCTGTCATTCCTTCTAAAAACCCTATCCGATAATACATATTCAAATTACATATTCAGAAATATTCTAAGTGTAAAACAAGTCTTCCGGGTAGGCTTTGCATCAATCTTGTCTTTCCGAGTATGCTCGGCCATCCTTCATAACTTGGTAACATAGAAGTGTGCTCGGGATCAGTTTCCGGGTAGACTTTACTTGAAGAGTATTTTACCAAGTAAAATACTCACCGGGTAGACTTCAATCTTCTTGACTTTGCCAGACTTTGCCCGACAAACCCTTACGAGCAACCTTTTTCTTTAATGGTCCCTTCAACCCTTTGTTAGAAAATAACTTATTAGCAAAGTGTGCTCGGTTGCACTGTTCCTTGCTTAAGTTGAACCTTGCCCGATGATACTTGAGATATATCATTAGATCATCAAGCCTACCTGGACCATACTTATTAATGAATACCTTGCCCGGTCTTCCAATTTCTTGGCTTCATGAGCTTGGTTAGCCTAAAGCTTACTCGGAAGTGAACTTTACTTGGCTAAGAAGAACAATCCTGCTAGATAAAGTGATCCTTGCCCGGACTTGCATATACTAGTGAACCATACCCAGTAATGCACTAGTTTGCAAACCTTGCTCGGATATTCACTAAAGGAGACTTAGTGAAGATAACTCTGCCCGATAGACAAAATATTATACCCGGCTAAGTAAAAGCATGCTCGGAGGTCTGAGGTGTACCCGGATCCATACTTAGCGAATTCTGAGGAGGTTGAGAAGATTCCAATCTTTCTATCTGACTAGTTTTGTGTCAAATCTTGACTCATCAAAAAGCTTTACTTGAATGAATTTTGATGTGTCACTTCTGCCCAAAGGTGATGTGCTGCATCTACTCCTCATTCAAGTCTAATTACAAAGCTTTGTTAATTTTGCTTACATGGTTTAAATGTCTTATTTCTGCCCAAATGTGATGTGTTACATTTATATCAAGCAAAGTTAACTTGTGCATAATTAAAATAATTGTCTCACTTCTGCTCAAAGGTAATGTGTCACAATTGTTTTGCACACATATACTTAAACAAATTTTAATTTTGCCTAAAGGTGATTTATTTTTTGTTTAAGTAGAACTTTTAATTATAATCTATTAGTTTGATGTTAATAATAGACATATCACATCTTCAATCAAATATAATGATCCTCACATTAATGATCCTTCATTAATCTAATGATCATAAATTTTAATATATATTATTTTTATATCCCATAACATTACTCACTATAATTTTCTTCTATAAATAATTATCTCATTCATATCATCCACTCTAATCTCAAACCCAAATATGTTTTGCTTCATAAAGAGTTTCATTAACTTTTAGCTCTTCTCATTTTTTGATTATCCTCAAGACATGAGCATCTCGTTGCTCCTTCTAATAATAGTAATAAAGAAGAAACCTAGAGCATGAAAAATGGGATGAGTCAAACAGAATGTCTCTTATGATAATCAATAAACTCATGCTATCAAATAGAGTTATTCTGGATTTAGTTTTTCCTAAAACTAATCTAATATCTATTAAATAATTAAAATAACTCATAAGATGCATGTGTTCCTTGAAAATTCTAACTATAAGGTTAAATGGCATTACCGAATACATCATAATGTACAGTACCATGACCCATAAAGTTAAGGGCTCACACATGAAAATAAGTACACTTTTCTTATGCATTACATACTAAAATTTTCTATTATTACAATTTGTTGCCTTAAAAATCAACTATAACACTTACAAGTACAAAAGGAAAACGAGTATGTTGATTTGCAACACATGTAAAAGAAAAGAATATGGCAGTGGAACATAAGATGTTATTCAACTCACCACCACTACAACCATAAAGAGGATAATTCTAATGTTCATTGACAAAATACAAGTATTACTTCCAGCTTTAAGTTCTCTGAGGAGAAGTCTCATTGTAAACATATGTTATTATATTAGGCATAAGTAATAAGGCTATCCATAATTCGAAAGAATATCTGGCTAAAACCCTACGTCGTATATTAATGATATTTAAGTATGCTAATCCTAATATTCCAATTAATACATGATAAGCTGAGTCTAGTTCTATAAGTTTCTTTACTGATATCAGCAAATAACTAACATGAGTGTTAGTGACAAAATTTAAATTTTAAAGCTATAATAACCATAAAAACTGTCTTCTAATTATGCTTTATGATACCTTAAATATTCTAGAAATTAATCAGAATTTAGTATCATATTTAAGCTACAATTTGACAGTTATGAGGTTTGCATAGCCAACATAAAGTCACTCTTATCTTAAACTCTCATATTATTTGTTATCAATATCTTGATTGAAACATTTATAATATAGAACTAGATGATATTATATACTTTCACAACTTTTGTTATCATGCAAATAAAAATTTAACAAAAGACAAATGAGACCTATAAAATTCATCCATTAAAACCAAATTTCATGAGAAATCATGACACTGTTGACGAGGGTGATTTTTCATAATCTCATTCTTAGTGATTTAAATCATGTGTTAGGTGCCCTAAACATTACTTGGCTTAAGAAATAAGTATGGGTCCACCAGAAGTTATATTTCACTTACATTCGTGGAACTTATTCAAATGGAATATTCAGACATAATTCTTTATCATTTAAAAGGCTATTTATTTGTATCCAAACTGTCTTCTATGATCCGCGGTCTTAAAGAGATCCATTCATATATACTTAATACGATTTCTTCTAATATGTCCCTAAGTTTACTATGACATCTGGACGTTAATGAAATCAAATCAAGTCTAACATATATATAATAGATTCCCATGTCACGTATATCATTGAAACTTCTCTTGTATTTTTCCTAGAGATATTAAAGATCAGTGGGAGCCTTAAGTGTCTCAATCATAACTTACAAGATTTGAAAGAGGCGGGAAGTGAAAACTTTATATTATCTCAATTACACCTCTTGTACAAGACACTGCTCCATCACAACACTATTATATCAAAACTTATCTCTTTAGAATTTACAATCTCTTACAAAAGTTTCATTGTTGCTTAAAGTGGGAAAATTCGGATTTCTTACTAAACTAATCCTCAACAAGAGAAACTCCAATAACTTATATTATTAACCTGTTTCTCTGTTAGAATCTATTGGTCTATAAATATTGACCCTAAGCATGCTAATTTCCTAACGGTTTCTAAGGTCAGTGGGAGCAGTAAAAGTCCTTATAATGACTTGGCAAAAGTACAAGAGGCAGGGGGAAGAGAATCATTAAATTTTACTCTAAATTTAACTCCAATTACACCTCTTGTACACCATACTGTACCAACTCTTACACACTTAGAATCCTAAAAATGATAGCAACCTAACCAAGAGCTAATTCATAAAACTGAAACTTCAAATAAACCCAATAATCAACTTAGGAGGTCATCTAGGTTTTAAAACCTACTAACTTTGATGATTATGTAAGCTCCCTAACTAAAGTTGAAATGGATGTTGGAAAGTTTAATGATCATATCCCTTCTAATTAAACCATTAAATCAATCAATATTCTAAATGGAATAAAGCTATTATTAGCAAATTAAACTAAACTTCATAAGTCAGAATAACATTTAAGAATTTGTTGAAACACCTAAGGGTGTTCATAACTAAGTTAAATCCTAACACAAACGTTAAGACACAAAGAAGCATGATTGATTGTTAAAGGTTATATTCAAGGAGAAATCAATTATCAAAGAATCTTCTTACTTATATTACAAAAGATTTCTTTAAGTATCATTATTGTTCTAGTAGCTTATAATAGTTAATAGTTACATTAGATGAACATTAAAACAACTTTCCCTAACAATTGACTTACATATTTATATGTTTATAGCACAACCTAAAAGTTATAAACTGAAGGTTAAAGAACATTTAGTCTATAAGTCAATAAAATCCATATATGAGTTAAAGCGAACATCAAAATGTGATGAAATCTTTATACAATTATTTTCATCAAAAACCTAGTGGATTAATGTACCTACCTCAAGATGAGTGGGAGCAACAAAAAACAAACTTGTCCTTATATAGATGACATTCTTTAGACTAGTATATGTTACAAACTCAAAGCATTGTTCGTACATACTTTTATGTGATAGATCTCAGAGGTATCCCTTACATAATAGATATCATAACATTCTGAGATAGACCCAAAGAGACGTTAGTTTTGTTCTATAATTTTTATCTTAAATGGGTCCTTATACATGTAACAAACAATATTGCTCTATTTAGAGGATAATAGGATCATTGAGATTATTACTTTATGCTTCATTAAGTAGAAGCCTTATGTAGGTCTAAGTCTATACTCGTTCAGATATTACTCAAAATTGCAACACACTAGATATGTCTAGATTAATGTGAAACATCTTAAAAGAGTATTAAAAATATCTTTAAAAGAAACGAAAGACTATAATTTAAAAGAAGAAGTGAGAATTCAAACCGGTAGATTACTCTAAACTTTGTCATATTCAGAGATAAGAAAATGTAATTTTCGGGATATATTGTTATGTCAGAAGATAAATCTATCTCATGGAGGAGTCATAATGAACTGATAACAACAAACTAAGTCATAACGACATAATATGTTGATTAATTACAATGTTATTGAATATTTATTAGTGAACTCAGAAGTTTTATTAAACTCCAGATAAATTATATATTGAAGACTAATTGTGATAAAGTCAGCTACCATGTTTTCTCAAACAGTAACAGTTTGGGAGGTGCTGCATTAAATTTCGATATGAAACTAATTATTCGTTTATGAACGGATTGAGGAATCTTAATATTCGTATCGAATACATTTACGATATGCTTAAGGATCCTATAACTAAAGGTCTACCGGTAGGTATTATGAAAGCGCTTATAATCATGATGGGTTTATTGATGACCATGTACAACTGCATATCGTACTATGAATGATTAACTATTAATATTTCCTCACTAGATTTTATTTTGTATGTCTCTTAATATGTTCTGCATGCATAATGACATATAGACAAATTATTATACAAATCAAACGTTTGAAGGGCTTACTTGAAAATTTTGATCATAACTACTTAGGTTTTAAATAAGGACTACAGTATGATTAATGGGAGAATGTAAGATTATATATATAATTATATATACTTATATATGGCCATTATAATCATTTATATTATAATAGATCAAAATATTAATTATACCTTATAAAATATTAGTTTGGTAATTGTTGATGAGCCATATTACCTATAATTAACTAATAAAGGGTTTCCCCTTGGGTGTATATAAAGAGAGATAAATATTAACATCATAACCTAATCACACACATAACAATTGTGTGTGCCTTCTCTCAAGAACCTTAACACCATCCTCAACTATACATCCTAAAGGGGAATTCGACCAAGCTGACAACCATGTCATCTACATCATTCTCTTTTGCGATTACTACTCTCCATGTTGTAACAGATACACATATAATTATAGGTTTATCATATTATTCATGTTTTCCATTATCACCATGAGAAATTGATCAACATTTTATTTTTAACTCTAACTCGGGTTTCGGTTAACGACATTGCCTTAATAAAAGGAACAAAGAAACTCATTTTTAACGCGAGTTTCAGTTTTCCCGGGTTGGATTGCTCGGGTTTTGGGTGTTGTTTAATAGAAGTTTCAGGTTCCCTCAGTTGAGTTTGGTAAGTTTTTGTGTTTAATCAGGGTCTGGAAAATCAGGTGCTGTTTATGGCTACTTTGAGTCGTGTTTGATAATTGAGGGCACATCAGATGTTGTTTACTCACGTTTTGGGTGGGTTTTTTTTTGTTATATAATCATTAAAATTTTAGAAGAAAATAGTTTAACTTCAGCTTAACTTTATGAATGTAAACATACAAATATAAATCTATTTCATTAAGCGTATAGGAGACACATATATTTAAAATATGCTTTCGGTAGTTGTATAATCTAACTAAGCTATACAAATCTGCTTCATTATATATCCCATGAAGCAATTGTAATTCTTACATGACCCTTTCGAGTTTATGGATGAGGTTAGTGATGTTGGTGTGATGTATAAAGACAGGTTTTCAATAACTCTTCACATAAGCCTTAAAGAGAGAAAAATGTAATATTAAAAAATAACATCACCAAAACTATGTAGAAAATTATTGCTTAATTCTAATTCCCATTGCATAAAAGAAGCAATTATGTCATGCATGGAGCCATGCTTCTATTCAAAAGGGAACAAATTTCTTACTGATCTGCAAACGTTTCCTACAAACAATAGACACAATGACACATTCAACAACAATTTCAAATATCATAGCACACACAACTACTAAACACAAAAAATATAAAACTCATTTCTATAATGTTTTCTTAAGTGTAATTAGATAAAGCAAAACTTAAAATTAGTAGCCGAAAAAATGAGAGAATGCACAGTAAGTCCGATAGAAACGTTTCGTCAATGAGTGCTACCGTGCTAACTTTCATATGTTTGTTCTTTTATTTATTATATAGTACAAAACTAAGTGAATAATCACTTACCATCATCCCGAGCTTTAAAATGCATTTTGTGTTACTCACACTTCAAGAGATTCATAAGTTACATATGGCAATAACTCTTATCTGAATTTTCGTCAACATAAATGATGTAAAAGGTGCACATTAAGCACGCTTTGACTTATTTTTATTTTTTTTATTTCACACATTAGTCTAGTTTGGGTAGAACATACATCGGTTCAACCCATTATTAAGTAAGATAGTCAAACTTGTCTTGACCCGAACCAAAATAACTAATAGATGCATGTTTCTGAATAGACGCGTTTTGACCAGAAGAAAAGAAAAGAAAAAACAGCTTCAGAAGGCATCAATGATTAGAGGGTGCTAGCAGTTTGTTTTAAAAATTAGACTAACAATAAGAAACATTATATAATTGTTCAAATCAATATATGATATAATGCTAAATATATATGTTTCCCTTGTTTATTTTATTTAATATTTTAATTGTTTTTGTTCGTTTTTAGTCAAGAATTGTATACTACTAGCGTTTTTTGTGTGTCGTAGGTTCCGTGATTTGATCGTGATTAAAAAGGGCGAAAAACCAGCTAAAACGAGCAGAAACGGAGATCCGGAACGCGTCAGGAAGAGTCAAAACAGAGAACCGGTCAGACCGGACCGGTCTGACCGCCCCCCCCCCCATGAAAAAGCACGTCGCGTCGCGCGAAGGGGGGAGGCCAAATGCCCTCTGAGCGGCGCCTAGGCAACACTGGGCTTAATTAATTTCGTTTTCGCTTAATGTCGGGCCTTGTTTTGGTTATTTAAACACATTTAACTTAAACCTGACATAACCTGAAACCCTTGGCCGATTTTGGAGAGTTTTTGGAGCTATTTTACGAGTTTGTTGGTGATTTTGAAGTCAAGAGGACATCCGGTGAAGAGCTACACGTTCACGTTCGAGTTTACGGGTTTTATCATCTTCGATTCCCCGTTTCTTAAATTTTCACCATGTTTTCGTTATTATTTGTTTTGTTTGATTTAGATTTTAATATGCTAGGCTAAATTCCATAGACTGCCTAGGTCGTGATGAACCTTAGTTCGGTTTGATTTTATTTGGATTTTCGCTTCGTTATGGATATTATGTTCTAAGTAAACGGTCGAGTTTGATTTAGTTGATGCGTATGATTGCTTGGTTTTGGTTACTTAAATTTATTGTTTCACATTGCCCTTGTTGATTGTTTCATAGGATAGGGTTTTGTTAGGTCATTTACTTTGTGTTCTTGACTAGTTTATGATTAATATCGATTAAAATCATAGAAACAATAAAATCAATTAAACAAATAAAAGTGAGCTGCTAGTCTAAAAAGTTGTAAAGTGATAGGCTATTGATAGATCTTTGCTTGTCGGGATTGCTAGATTTAGTTCTTCGTAAGGAGTCCGTCTAGGTTTGATTGTCAGCTTAGTCTATTAAATTAATTGAGTTTTCTTTGCTATCTTTTGAATTCTGCGCTGTAAGGTAGGTTTTCGTCATAAAAGATACTTAGACATAAGCGATTAAATAACCGTAAGGAAGTTTAATATAAAACTGGTGAGTCTTAAAACTTGTTAGAAATCCATAGGCGTCTTCTTGAAGTTCAAGGGTCCTGTTCGGGTTTTCTGTCAAGGGTCTATTTTATGATCCCGGTTCCATAACTTGCGTTTTTCTGTTGGTGCATGATGTCAGTAGTTAAGTATCTAGTGTCTGTAATCGTGTTATTTGGTTTTTGTATTAATGTTTAAGTGAACTTGTCTCACAAGTTCGCCTGATATAGGCGAACTTGTGAAACAAGCGAAGTTAGTGACAACTTCGCCTAGCATGTTAGGCGAAGTTGTCGAAGTGTATTTAAAGTTGGGATACGGCTTGTATGTAATCAGTTGTTCAGTACGTGTAATCGGTGATTGATATATCACGTGTTATTAGTTGCAATACAACGTGTTCTTTGTTTGTTGTAACGTGTGTTTTCTTGTGTTTAACGTGTATCGTCTTCTACGCTCGTATCGTCTTACGTAGGGATTCCGCACCTACTTAGAACGAGATATTTCCGTGTAGATCCAGCTGGGAACCTGCAATTGGTATCAGAGCTTTTTCTCGTGATTGTGTGGTTCGGGATTATCACACGAGTGTAGAAATCGTTCCGTTCGACTATTCGCGGGACGAGTTTACGTTGAAATATCGAGTTTTTGTGTCCTACTCACCTCCCTCCATCAAAATTAACCCATTACACCTTCGATTACCTCGCAAAACGTCAAAATCAAACCTGCAAAAACGTTGTGTTCATCAGGCGAAGTTGCCGCCACTGTTTGTAGGGTTTAGGCGAAGATATAAGGTTAAGCGAAGTTTTTAACAACTTCGCCTACCTCACAAGTTCGCTTAATCAGGCGAAGATATAAGGTTAAGCGAAGTTATTAACAACTTCGTCTTTAACTTAAGCGAAGTTATCAACAACTTCGCCTAATCAGGCGAAGTTGAGAAGAAAGCGAAGTTGATAAATCAAGCGAAGTTAAGACTTAAGCGAAGTTAAGTATAACTTCGCCTACTGGTACTGTTCAGAAAAATTAAAAAAAAAATTTTGGGTTTCTTTGTGTTTTCGTTTCGTACTTCTATAAAAGATGACTTCCATAAATATTACGGAACTGGTAAAAATGGAGGTGGAAGCAGGTTCAGCTACTAAGGCACCGAAAATGCTTAAGGGTACCGATTTCGTGGCTTGGAAAGATCGGTTTGAGCAGTATGTTAAATATCAAGATGCTAAGATGTGGGTGTGCATTCAAGATGGATACATTCCACCAACGGCCTTGTTTGAGGGTCGTGATCAAATTAAGAAATACAATAAGATGGAAGAGGAAGAAAAGAAGATGTATGAGGCAGAAAGCAAAGCTCATGCGGCGATAACAATGGCTCTTCCACAAGAAATTCTTCACACCTTCAGGAAATACAAAACCGCCAGAGAGTTATGGGAAGCGCTTGAAAACCGATATGAGGGTAATGTGGGGATACATGCATCAAAGATTAAGCTACTCAAAACCCAATTCTCGGTGTTCAAGTATTTGAAGAATGAGTCACTTGATGATATCATCACAAGGTATTATCACTTGATGACCGAACTCAGAAACTATTCAATTGAATATAAAGAAGACGAGATAGTGGAAAAACTTCTTGATGCTCTCCCACCGAAATGGGAGATGTACACTGTCTTGATGAGAGAAGATAAAGAGTTTGCCAACATTGACTTGGAAACAACAGTCAATAAACTACGAACTTTTGAACTTAACATGGTTCGAAAAGAGACACCAACTGATCAGGTTCAGGATCCGGGAATGTATGGTGCGAAAGTTACTTCAAGTTCAAGTTCGAAGTCAGAATCATCTGCTTACTACTCAAAGGGAGACTCGAGCTCTAACTCAACTCATGATGGTCATGTAACTCTCAACATGGATGGTGATGTGTGTTTCGTAGCTGGTGGAACAAATGCTTCTAAACCTCAAACAACAAAGGGTAGTTTTTCCTCAAGTGTTCCGAACAACAACTACTCTCAGATGCCCATGAGTGTTAAATCTGCTGAACAGCAGTTTGCTTTCTATGCATCTTTCATTGCTTCTTACGAAAATTACATTAAAGGTAAAATCGTTGACCCTGCAACTTTAGACGAAGACTATGATCAGATCGATGCTGATGATCTGGAGGAGATGTATCTGCAGTGGCAGATGGCGATGATAGTAAGAAGAGTCAAAAGGTTTATGAAGAAAACTGGTAGAAAGTTTGTTGGCGAAAGACCAAGGTTTGATAAGTCAAAGGTTCGGTGTTATAACTGTCAACAGAATGGACACTTTGCTAAAGAATGCACAAATGAACGAGTAGAACGTAGTCAGAACAGGCCAACACAACCGAATGGGGGAAGTAATGAGAATAGGGCGATGGTATCCAGACAGAACGGGGATTACAATTGGAATCCGCAAGTTGAGGAAGTGTTCGAACAGGCCAACTTGGTTAACATCGAAACTGAAGGAAAAAACAGAGAGACAAGAGAAGATCAAGCTTATATGGCAGAGGTGAATGATCAGCTCTCTGAGGTAAGTTCTGAACTCCCTTGTAGGAAATGTGAAAATCTGTCTGAACAATTGAAAACGATAACTGATCAGTTTGTTAGTTTGGACTCTCAATTTAAAACATTAAAAGAAGATCATCATTACACTAAAACTAGGGAAAATAGCTATTCAGTTAAGATTAAGGCTAGTGAAAAAGATATCAGAAGTCTTAAAGCAAGTCTTGCTGAAAAAATACAAGTAATTGATCTTAGCTATGAAGTGTTAGAAGAGAAAACCAAACTAATTGCTGAAAGGGATAAACAGATAGCTGATTACCAGGTGGAACTAAATAGAAAGCTTGAGTAGTTTAGAAATTCCTCTGCAATACTTGATCACCTCGTTAGTGATCAACGTTCCCCAGCTAAAAGGGGAGGAATTGGATATTCTGAAGTACCACCACCTTATAATCATAACTATACTTATGGTCCTAGTAATCGGAAATCTGTTGATGTTGAGATTAGTCAGACAGTTCCTGTCAAAGTTTCAATTAAAAACCTGAATCGAGTAAAAAGGATACGACAAAGTCTGTTTCGAGTGTTAAGATTTCTGTTCCAAGTTCTGTCTCATCAAATTCGGACAAGACATCCGAATCTAGTGAGACAAAAGAAGAGGTAGTGTTACTAAAACGTGGGGAGGATTATAAGACTACTGAAAAGAATTCCCCTCTAAACCCGTATGTCCCACCATATGTTAGACAAACGGGTAGTAATGCAACCTCTACATCAGAAACAACTGTTGAGACGAAAGTTGAACACAGGAGTTGTTTCAGATGCAATCAAATAGGACACCTGATTGCTGATTGCCCTCTCGATCAGAGATTCAGAGGTATGAGGCCTCCAAAAACTAAGAATAAGCCAAACAGTAATTATTATAATAGACAGAATGCAAATTCACCAATGTTCAGACATTGGACTAAACCAAGATTTCAAAGATGTCAATCTCAGTTTTTCCCTGTTAACAACCAAACCACTGGGTACAATTCATTTAATTCACGAAGGTTTGGATGGCCCCATAGTCAATCTACAAGAAGGTATCCTTTTAGGACTTACAGAAATCATACTAATACTAACTTTGGACAACCAAAGTACGGGATGCCTTTTAACAGATTTAATCGACCCAAGACCAATAAGTCTTGGGTCCCCAGATTTTAATCCTTTGCTTTAATCGTGCAGGAACAGTTGAACAGGGCTGCAAACAATCTATGGGTTGTGGATAGCGGCTGTTCCCGGCACATGACTGGTAACAAGAATTTGTTACACGAATGGAAACCTGTTCAGGGAGGTAGAGTAAGTTTTGCTGGAGAGAGTGGTGGTAGAATTACTGGAATTGGGACGGTGAGTAATGGTAAAATGAAGTTAGAAAAGGTGAATTTCGTTGAAGAGCTAAAGCATAATTTGCTAAGTGTGTCTCAGATCTGTGATAAAGATTACATTGTGCACTTTACCAAAAATGAAGCGATTGTACTGTATCCTGGTTTCAAGATACCAGAGGCATGGATAGTGATGAAGGCACCAAGGGAAAAGAATACATATGTATTGGATATGAGGTCGACTGAGATAGCAACAGAAGAATCATGTCTTCTGTCAAAAGCAACTGAATTGGAGTCCGAGTTATGGCATCGAAGAATGGGGCATATACATCTTCGAAAAATGAACTACATTGTCAAGAATGGGCTGGTGCTTGGTGTTCCCTTAAAAAATTTCAATTTTGAAGACCAATGCTTATCGTGCAAAAAGGGAAAGCAACACAAGAAACCTCATCACACCAAGAAGATCAATTCAATAGTCAGTACCCTAGACCTACTTCACATGGACCTCTTCTGTCCCGTGAATGTAAAAAGCCTA
Organism: Bidens hawaiensis; assembly: GCF_021521415.1. Classification (NCBI taxonomy): domain Eukaryota; kingdom Viridiplantae; phylum Streptophyta; class Magnoliopsida; order Asterales; family Asteraceae; genus Bidens; species Bidens hawaiensis. The sequence continues at coordinate 263,311 of NW_027494680.1, read as the reverse complement.
GGTGGAACATCATACTGCCTAGTGATAACTGATGATTTCTCTCGATATTCTTGGGTATATTTCCTGAAGAAAAAAGATGAAACGGTTCAGTTGGTAACTAACTTGATTACCAAGGTTGAGAATATCGTGGGGAGAAAGGTTAAATACATCAGGAGTGACAATGGAACAGAGTTCAAAAACTACCAGATGGAGATGTTCTGCCTACAGAAAGGGATAGACCACCAGTACAGCGCCCCGTATACTCCGCAACAAAATGGGGTGGCTGAGAGGAAGAACATGACGTTAATTGAAGGAGCCAGAACAATGCTGGCTAATGCTAAACTTCCTGTAGTGTTATGGGCTGAAGCTGTTGCAACAGCCTGTTATATCCTTAATCGAGTTTTAACTATTAAAAGATTAAATAAAACATTTTATGAACTTATGCATGGTAGAAAGCCTAACTTGAATGGTCTCGAACCATTCGGGTCCCCGTGTTCGATATTAAAGACGAACTCAAAATTTGGTGAGAAAGCCGACGAAGGTATTTTAGTCGGATATGTTGTTGGGACACCCAACAGACGAGTCTTTAATCTATCGACCAGCAAGGTTGAAGTGGTGTGTAACACTGACATTACAAGTTACAAACCACCAAAACCAAGCACGGGACCCGCTGAGGCTTTCGACTATGATAAGCTTTTTAAATCTTTTAATTTGCCTTACTTGGATTGTGCAGAAGTTGATGAGAGAATAGCTACGCAGATTCTTTATGATGAGGAAGAAAATTTTGTGCAACGACCGCAGTACGATGAATGTCAACCCTCCTCGTCAACTGCTGTCGACACCCCTGCTGCCTCTACTGAAGACGAATTCTTCAATCCTTTTCACTCTCAACAACAATCGACCATTGATGAACTATCTTCGAACCTGGAAGACAATCTGCAAGTCAGTTCGGTTCCGACTACAGGAGTTCATAAATATCACCCTTTGGAGAACGTGATAGGTGATCTGTCTGATGGTGTACAAACAAGACGAAGCTTGAATGAGGACACCTGTGTTTACGCAAGTATCAAAGAAACAGGTATCATTAACGAGTGCTTGTACACCTGCTTCATTAGCCAGATTGAACCAAAGAACTATCAAATGGCTCTAAAGGACAGCTCGTGGGTCGAAGCCATGCAAGAAGAGTTAGCCTAGTTCGAGAAGATGGAAGTTTGGAAATTGGTTGCAAAACCAAAGAATGTGCATGCGATTGGCACAAAATGGGTTTTCAAATGCAAGAGAGATGAAAAAGGAATAATCATCAGGAACAAGGCAAGACTGGTTGTAAAAGGTTTTAATCAGCAAGAAGGGATCGACTACAATGAAGTGTTTGCTCCTGTGGCGAGATTGGAAGCGATTCGTTTGTTTTAGGCATTTGCTGCACACAAGGAGATGAAGGTGTTCCAGTTAGACGTGAAAAGAGCGTTTCTTAACGGTAAAGTCGATGAGGTTGTGTACGTTGAGCAGCCTCCGGGTTTTCCTGACCCAGACTTTCCTGATCACGTGTACAAGCTAAGTAAAGCGCTATATGGGCTACATCAGGACCCTCGTGCCTGGTATGCAACTCTATCCGATTACTTGCTTGAGAATGGGTTTGAAAGGGGAAAGACCGATAGCACACTGTTCGTTAAGAGAAAAGGAAGAGACTTTCTTCTGGTTCAAGTCTACGTGGACGACATCATCTTTGCTGCATCAAAAGTCGCCATGTGTTAGGAGTTTGAAGCTGTCATGAAAAAGAGGTTTGAAATGAGTGCTATGGGTGAACTAACTTTCTTTTTAGGATTGCAGGTTGATCAGAAAAAAGATGGCATGTTCATTCATCAGACTAAATATGTCCAAGACGTACTCAAACGCTTCAAGATGGAGGACAGCACTCCATTTGATACTCCAGTCTGTGTCAACCACAAACTGGGTGCTGACTCAGACAGTGATGCAGACGTGGACCCCACCCAATATCGGGCAATAATAGGTTCTTTAATGTACTTAACTGCATCTAGACCTGATATTATGTTTGCAGTTTGTCTTTGTGCTCGCTTTTAGGCAAACCCAAAGGAATCTCACATGAAGGGTGTGAAGAGGATATTGCGGTATCTCAAGGGCAAGCCTAAGCTGGGGTTGTGGTACACGAAAGGGGGAGACTTGGAGCTGGTCGCTTACATGGATTCTGACTATGGTGGATGCAATCAGAATCGGAAGTCAACAACAGGGGGGTGCCAATTTCTTGGAGGCAGATTAGTGTCATGGCAGTGCAAGAAGCAGACCTCAGTTGTCATTTCTACATGTGAAGCAGAGTACATGGCAGCATCGAACTGCTGCTCCCAGGTTCTATGGATACAACAGCAATTGCGCGATTACGGTTTGAATTTCACTTATACTCCTATCTGTATAGATAACACTGCTGCTATCTCAGTAACTAACAATCCCGTAAAGCATAGCAAAACTAAACACATTGACATTCGTCATCATTTTATACGGGATTGTGCTGAGAAGAAATTAATAGTGCTAGAAAAGGTTGATTCGTTAGATAATTTCGCTGATTTGTTTACTAAAGCGTTTGAAAAAAATCGTTTTCAAAACCTTGTTGAGCTAAATGGGATGATCAATCCCGAGTAACCGTGTTTTTCGTTTTTATTAAAAAAAAAAACGTCACTATCGCTTAGAATTATGTCGGTTGCTTCAGTTTGAAGGACATATCTTCGGATATGTTTGGTCCTTATTTCTACCTGTAAAGTATGAGGATAGCCATTAACCAGATGACTGAAAGTGACCGGGGCGGTTTATGATGTGTTTTTATTCTTTCGCTGAAAAATTAGTCATTCATACTTAGTTAGAAGGGCACATACTCGTATGTGGTCGGTCCAGCTGATCCATTGGATCCTCAGGATAGCCGTTTACCTGATGACTTTGACTTAAACGGGGTGATAGAACTTAAAATTTTTTTTATGGGAGATGATATAATTTTTCAACTCTATAACTTCGTAAGAAGTTTCTTTACTATGTTTAAAAGAAAATTGATCCAACCTTGGAAAGTGATAGACAAACTGATTCTGTGTGCTTAACTAGTGAAGTTATTAGGCCTAAAAGATTTTAGAACAGTCATTGTATGTCATGGTAGCTTTTTATGGTGCGTAAAAGTAGAAGTGATACTAACTAATTCTCCTCGATCTTAAGTGGAAATTCCTTAAGAGTTGTGCATGTCTCCATATATATCTTTCCGAATGATAGGCAGAAAAGCGATTACCCAGTCATACACGAGCCCGTGAGTGTTCTGATTTCCGAGAAGATAGTGTGTCAAGAAACTGCAGTGATCCAGATTCGGGACTTGCAGTAGTCTACTGTTTACAGCTATGGAAATTTAAAAAAAAAAATTTAAGCTCTCTGAAGTCTATTATGTTATACTTATCAATCAAGAGGCAAGACCGAGAACGAGATGAATATTGAGATGTATTTACAGCTAAATCAGAAACTACGGGTCGAGGTCAACTCGGGATGACTTGGGGAAAGCCAAATACGCTTTGAGAATAGATAGGAGACATCACAATCTCTGATGTGTTGCCCATCTAAGTTTTGAGCTTAATTGAACCTAATCCGTATCACAGAAGCGATGAAAACCATACTAAGTTTTGTTTACCTTCTTACAACCTGTCTCTTTATGTCATAATACAGCTGAACATGGATCTCAGTAACAGTCACTTAATTAGTATGATTCCTGTTTGGATCTTTTCTAAAACTTGGTAGTCCCTATCGAGACTGAATTTTGATCCCGTGAACTTTATTTCTAAACTTTATCCTATGTATGTCGTTTTATAGGCTAACTCCTGGTTACTTGGTCTTTGATCGTATCAGTTTACTCCTTAAAGAAAGTTTTTTTAAGTTATTGGCAAAATGTTCAATTTGTAAGGGACTGATATGTAAATTTCCATATTAAGCGAAGTTGTTTAAACAGGCGAAGTTAAAGGGTAAGCGAAGTTAACCCTAACTTCGCCTGTATAAGTTAAACAGTATATAAAGAAGACTTTGGTCAAACATTTTTCACTATTCTTCAAACCCGGCGAACTTATTCTCAGTTAACCCTAAGCGAAGTTATCTCTCGAATCATAACTTTTTATTTTTCCTCAAATTCCAACAGTGTTAAAGGTGTGTACGGTTTGTTTAGATGATAATCTAAGTTAATAGCGTTAATCAGAGGTTGTTTTGGTCCGTTTTGTGACCCCATTCATTCAAACCCTCAACACCCACTTTTCGTACTTGTTTTAACGTGGTCGTAAGCAACTTGATCGTCGTGATCTCCTCAAAAACATGTTTTGTAGAGTCCACAATCATCAAATTATCCAATTTCACCTCGTTTGGCCGTCTATACTGTTGCCGATTCAGATTCAGGCGAAGTTACAGTTTAGGCGAAGTTAACCTTAACTTCGCTAGGGTTAACTTCGCCTGATAGTTAATTATTTAACAGTATATGAGGCGAAGTTGTGGTTAGGCGAAGTTACCATCAACTTTGCCTGGCCCTTTTAACTTTTTTTTAATTAACATTTATCAGGCGAAGTTAAAGTTAAGGCGAAGTTATTACCAACTTCGCCCCACCCCTAACTTCGCCTATACAGAATAAATTATAACTTCGCTCATGGTAACAGGTGAACTTGTGATTTGACTTGACGATTCTCTAACTTAGACTGTTTTTGTTGCAGAAATGGCAGCTGTAGCTGGAGCCGGTGGTGCAGGTGGTGATGAAGGTGGAGACAACAACCGACAGTTTTTCCCGGGGCATAATATGTACATTACTCTGGAACCGGATGCGAGCGGTGTTGATGATTTCCGTGAGATCATCACGTTTCTTATCCGCTCGCGTATCTTCCACGCTATTACTACAACACTGCCCATCTCCTTACCAAACATAGAAGAATTCTGGGAGACAGTGGAATATGATTGTTGAGTCGAGCCCCCAGTTATGCGTGCAACGGTTAACAATCAGGTAGTGCAGTTCTCGTCTGAGCAGATCAGGGTGGCTTTGCAGTTTGGGGATGAAACGAGAGACGATCCTACCGACTTCGTGGCTCCATTCAGAGATGGTGCTTTTCTGAGAATGGGTTATTCTGGTCCTTTGGGGGATACTCAGAGACGCAAGGGGTTTTTATTAGACCAATGGCGCTTTCTCATGCACGTGATGATCGTGTGTATGTCGGGTAGAAAGGCCGGTACAGATGGAATGGGTGCGACGATGCAGTCGGCGATGAGAGCACTGACTTACAATAAGCGTTATAGCTTTAGTCAGATGGTGTTCTACGAGATAGACCGTCAAAGACGAGCGGTGGCGTGTGAGAGATTCCTGATGTATCCAAGATTCCTTCAAATGATCTTGAATCACGTTGCTCCCACGTTACCTCAGCGCCGCCCTATTAGATATGTGGAGAGTGTAAGCAAGAGAATCTTCGCTCAGTGTAGATCATCAAGTGCAAGAAGCAAGCCTGAGCTCCGTCCTTGACATACTCCGTTGTTTGGGTATTTGATCAATCCAGAGTATGTTGCAGCTCGTGGGGACGAGTTTCGAGATCCGGCACCACAACAGGCAGAGGCACCTCAACCACCACCTGTACCTGTTGTGGCACCGGAGGAACACATTGATCTTGAAGATGATTTTGACGGCCAAGGATTCTTCGATATGGAACGTGTTGATCCAGAGGAAGAGGTGCAGGTCTCGGCTGCACAGGTTTCAAGTGTTGATGTGTCAATGGCAGCTACGACTGTGGCTGATATGGAGGGAACTGATTCTGACTCTTCAAATGATGATGTGAATGAAGCAAGACAGATTCTGATTACTCAAGAAAGAATTCACGGGAAGAGAAAGAGAGACACCGATGACAGTGATTCGGATATTGAGGAAGACTTGCATCGGTTGGTTCGTAGAGCGAGAAGGGAAAGAGTAGGTGCAGGTTCGGGAGCTGGTGAGAGCTCAAGGGTGGTTCGTTTCTCTCCACCCTCACTGTCTGGTATGACTATCGTCCCTACATCATTGACAGTAACACGGGCGATCACCTCGGGTGTTCCGGTGTTGACTACCTCATCTTCTTTCGGCATACCACCCACTACATTCCAGCTCTCGGCTCCGGAGATTGTGTCCTTGCCCCCTCCAACTCTTACTCCATCGGAGGTCGTTGCAAGGTTTGTTGAGTCGATGATTGTCGCCACTGCAGGGTTGTCGGTTACGATACCACTTGCGGTTACGTTTCCATCTGTTTCTGAGGTGCCGGTTACAATGGGAATCCCTCCTCCGTACGCTCAAGACATATCACATATGAGGTTTGATTTCGATGCAACCTTATCCGACTCGGAAAGAATAGCAGCGCTTGAAAGGGTCGTGGCAGAACAATCAAGAGTAAATCTAATCCAGACTCATGCTATTCAGCGCCTCGTTGCGGAGAATCAAATTCAGTCATCCCTCTTGATCGAGCATGGTAAAATATTTGATGCCTTGAAACAGTTCTTGGCATCTCAGGGGGAGACGAGCTGTAAGGGTGACGAGCTGAGGACGAAGAAGCGTAACGATCGAGACGATGATCCCAATGCATCGAAAGGTGCAGGTGGAGAGTTGCCAAGAACTGAACAAGCTCTTGGGACTTCCACATCTCAGGGGGAGTCAACGAGTGCAGCTGGCGGTTCAGGGGGTGATGATGTGGTGGTTGTGGAGGCTGAGGAGGTCTTGGATGATGATGTTATAGGTGATGATGATGTGTTACCGTTGGAAGAGATTGAGAAGATAGGGGCTGAGATCGTGATTGACAATGAAGTTGAAGAAGGAGAGATTGTGGAGGAGAACATTGAGCATGAAATTCCGGCAGTTGAAAAGTCAGATCTGGGTCAAAATACGGAATGTGATGAGACTGAATGGGAGGAGCAGCCAAGATGGAAAGAAGGCTACGCTCAGTGGTTCGTAAAGACTAAGAAACCGGCGGTCCCTACTATGTTCAAGAAAAGTTACAACATCAAAGGTTATGCTGAATCGAAAAAGGGGATTATATGCTGGTTATATGATGAGCAGTTGAGGCTCTTTGTGATTAAACGATATGATGGGGTTCAGTATTTCAAGAGGTTGTTAAGATCGTTGAATACGTTGCCTGAGTGTGAAGTGAAGGACTTAGCCAGGTTGGGGTTGATAAACAGGAGTGATGATAACATGGCTAGGATCATTGGAAAGATAGTCTGGAAGGAAAGCATAAAAGAGAAAAAGTTCGAGCTATTGAAACCACAGAAAGGAAAGCTCGTTGAAAACAAAGACAGAGTAATTAGAGCAGATGGCAAGCCTTGGATGATAATGAAGTATAAACCGATCCGGTGTCTAAAAGAAGTGCCGATGAAACAAATGCCCAAGGATGTGCTCAAAGATCTGAAATGGTGGTACGTTGATAGTGAAACAGCAGAGGCGGTAATGGAGGATGAAGATGAACAGGAGCTGATGAGAGTGTATGAACCAATGCACTTAGTGAATTTGTCTCAAACTAATCTGCAGGTGCTAAATGAGAAAAAGATATTTTATATTCCTGCCTGGAAAGAAGAAGCAAAGAAATATCAAAGAGTAGTTTCAGTTTGTGTACGAGAAGGCGTTCATGCTTAAAGATGGAAGATACAAGATTTTTGGGATTACGAGACAAGTGTTTGAAGATAGAGATATGAAGCTACTGCCAAGGGGGAGTCTGTTGGTGCATGATGTCAGTAGTTAAGTATCTAGTGTCTGTAATCGTGTTATTTGGTTTTTGTATTAATGTTTAAACGAACTTGTCTCACAAGTTCGCCTGATATAGGCGAACTTGTGAAACAAGCGAAGTTAGTGACAACTTCGCCTAGCATGTTAGGCGAAGTTGTTGAAGTGTATTTACGGTTGGGATACGGCTTGTATGTAATCAGTTGTTCAGTACGTGTAATCGGTGATTGGTATATCACGTGTTATTAGTTGCAATACAACGTGTTCTTTGTTTATTGTAAGGTGTGTTTGCTTGTGTTTAACGTGTATCGTCTTCTACGCTCGTATCGTCTTACGTAGGGATTCCGCACCTACTTAGAACGAGATATTTCCGTGTAGATCCGGCTGGGAACCTGCATTTTCCATTTAAATTAATAACCGTAACTTTGGGGATTCTGGCTTGGGTAGTTATTTTCATCATCTGATTCAATCTAAGTTTTCTTAATTGTTTTCTTTAGTTTAAAGTAATTGAGTTTAAGTTTAATTAATTAATTAGTTTAAAGTAATGATTATGTTTTATTATTATTTTATTAGTTAGGGTTTGTTTTAATTAGTTTGAATCCCCCTCAAATATTATTAATAAATAGTCGTGTCTTGTAGTTGAGTCTAATTTGCTAGTTTCGTAATTTAAAGAGTCTCGTGGGTTCGATATCCGGACTTACTTAGCTGTACTATAGTCGACCGGTTCACTTGCCAGTTAGTAGTTTTAGTTACGTTTATGGGTCTAGAGTATTACTTAGTGTCTAGATTAGTATAATTTTAGTTAATAATTAATTGACTACTTGTAGCACATCAAGTTTTTGGCGCCGTTACCGGGGACTCTTGGCGATTGCGTTATTTGCGTTAATTGGACTTATTTGCTACATACGTGCTATTTGTTTTATTTTCGTTTGAGTCGTAGGAGTCTAATTAAGTTATAGTTTATTTTTGTTTTAGTTTTTAATTTTTAGTGTACATACTTGGTCTGTTGCGTTTTTCAGGTATATGCCACATCTTCGTTCGCAAGGACCACCGCTGGTTAATCTGGATTTTTCTTAGTTCAAGGCCGAGACCAGTTCGTTAGCAGAGAAACAACCGTCAGAATACTTCTACACCAAAATCGTCACCGCACAGTTCACCACCAGAAAGTCCGAGAATTCAACCAAACGTTCAAATGGCCGACGATAGGACAATTGCTGCGCAAGCCTTCGATAGTTTAACCGGAAACCAGTCATGCATCGTTGTCCCCGCGATCGACATCCCCAACTCGTGGCAGATTCCGTCATACGTCATTAACAACATCGTTCAAACCAATTTGTTTCATGGGAACGATGACGAGGATGCGCCGACTCATATTAACCGACTTTACCGCGTTTTGAAAACTTTTAATTTGCAAGGTGCTACTGAAGATGCAATTTTCTTACATCTTTTCCCTTTTTCACTTACAGGTAAAGCAGCTACTCAGCCGCTTGGCACGTTCACCACTTGGGAAGCACCACGTTCAGCTTTTATCAGAAGATACTTCCCACCAGCTAAAGCAGCTATTCTTCGTGATCAGATTCACTCGTTTCATATGGAGCCAGATGAACAGTATTTCCATGCTTGGGAGTGTTTTCAGAATTTGCTTGCCCGTTGTTCACAGAATGGTCTTACACCATAGGCTCTCGTGGAGAAATTTTACAATGGGTTGAACTATGAAACCCAGGCTCGATTCGACACAGCCGCGGGAGGAAGTCTACTGGCTAGGAAAAATGTCGTCGAATGCAACGAGATGTTTGAAAGCTTCGCTCAATCGGACCTCGCCAAAGAGCCACGACGCGGGAATTCCACTCCCGTTAACAGTACATCCTCATCTTCTCGAGGTGTACACCAGGTTAATCTGGATATTACTGTGGCTTCTGCTTTGGAATCACTAACCCGAGAGGTGAAGGAACTCAAGACTAAGGTGGACAAGTGTGAGTTTTGTAGAGGTGGACATGGCACTTTGGAGTGCCAGGTGATGAATCAGCAAGTCGATTATGTTGGTGGTCAGAATAGGTTTCCCAATAACAATTTCAACAACAATAATCAGAATTGGAACACCTACAAGAACCCGAGTCAGAATAACTCCAAATGGCGTCCGTCGGGTGCACCACCCGGCTACCAAAATTCTTACAATCAAGGACAAGGTCAGTATAATAATACTAATAATAACAATGGTACTAATGTTCAAAATAATGTGCAGGATTCTAATGGAGGAATGGGACGTCTAGAAGATATGCTGAAGAAAATCTTGGAGAGGGATCAAGTTACACAGAAAAAGTTTGCCGAACATGATATGCTCTTAAAGAATCAACAATCTTCTTTGCTTGGCCTTCAAAGGTCCGTTGGTGATATTGCACGCCGTCTCGAATAAAGGCCTCAAGGACAGTTTTCGGGTTCTACTCAGACAAATCCGGCCACCCAAATGAAAGGGATTACTACTCGTAGCGGAAGGGTTTTGGGTCCCGAGGTTAAAAAAGAAAGGGTTGGAGTTGAAGAAGAGGAAGTGGTTGATGAAGAAATTGAGATGGAGGCCCCGGGTAAGTCACAAGTTAAAACACCAATTATTGAGCCACAAGTTGAGAAAGAGCCGGTTGTATTCCGGCCACCACCCGAAATTAATATTGCCCATGTTCCTTATCCCGCTTGTCTTAAGAATCAAAAGTACACGCGGGAATACGGGCACTTTCTTGATATGTTCCGACAATTAAAGATTAATCTTCCATTTGTTGAAGCTCTCCAACACGTGCCAAAGTATGCGAAATTTTTGAAAGATTTACTCAAGAGAAAAGATCGGTTGGGAGAGATTTCATCTATTCCACTTAGCGGGGATTGTTCGGCGGTTGTGTTAAATCAGGTCCTGGAAAAGTTATCAGATCCGGGTGTGTTTACAATCCCATGTACGCTCAGAAGTGATATGATGAGTCAAGCGTTGGCAGATTTGGGAGCGAGTATTAATCTTATGCCATATTCGTTGTTTGAGAAGTTGGAATTGGGTGAGCTTACACCGACTCATATGTCGTTGTCGTTGGAGGATCGTTCGGTTAAGTATCCGCGAGGTATTATTGAGAATTTACTAGTGAAAGTCGACAAGTTTGTATTTCCGGTTGACTTTATGGTGCTTGACATGGAAGCCGACAAGAAGGTCCCCATTATTCTCGGTCGGCCGTTTTTTAGAACGGCTAAGGCTCTTATTGATGTGTATGAGGGGCGAATTACACTTCGAGTTGATGACGAGAATGTTACTTATGATATTGCAAAGTCGATGAAGCACCAGGATGATAGTGAAGATGTTAGTGGTCCATTCCATTCGGTATATTTTCTAAACTCTTTTATTTCGGGTTTTGATAAGTGTCTTGATTATATTTGTGGAACCGATTTGGTTGGGATGGAGTTGGATGACGAGTTGATAGAAATTATGGAGAAGAATGGCCAAGACGTGGTAGATGATGATTCTTGTTCGGCGGAGATTATGGAGGTTAGTGAGATTATTTGTAAAAAAGAGGCGGAAAAACCCGCTCCGTTGGAATTAAAAGTTCTTCCATCACATTTAGAGTATGCGTATCTTGAAGAGGGCTCGGATTTGCCCGTTTTTGTTTCGTCTAAGTTGAGTGAGAAAGAAAAGTCAAAGTTGATAGAAGTGTTGAAGATGAATAAAGGGGCGATTGCATGGAGACTTTCAGATATTCAAGGTATTAGCCCCGCTTATTGTACCCACCGGATTTTCATGGAAGATGAGTATAAACCGGTGGTTCAACCCCAAAGGCGTTTGAATCCAAATATGCAAGAAGTTTTCAAGAAAGAGGTTCTTAAGTTGTTGGATGCCGGGGTGATTTATCCGATTTCGGACTCTCCATGGGTAAGTCCGACTCAAGTTGTTCCAAAGAAAGGGGGGATGACGGTTGTCATGAACGAGAAAAATGAACTTATCCCTTCACGTGCGGTTACCGGTTGGCGGGTTTGTATTGACTACCGGAGGTTGAATGATGCTACTCGAAAGGACCACTTCCCGTTTTCGTTTATTGATCAAATGTTGGAGCGTCTCGGGGGTCAACAGTTTTATTGTTTTCTTGACGGTTTTTCAGGATATTTTCAGATTCCCATCGCACCGGAAGACCAACTGAAGACGACTTTTACGTGTCCATATGGTACATATGCGTATCGTCGCATGCCGTTTGGGTTGTGCAATGCTCTGGCTGCCTTTCAGCGTTGTATGGTGGCAATTTTTCAAGACATGATAGAGACGTCCATGGAGGTTTTTATGGATGATTTTTCGGTGTACGGTAATTCTTTCGATCATTGTTTAGTTAATCTTGAGAATATGTTGAAGAGGTGTATCGAGACGAAATTGATGTTAAATTGGGAAAAGTGTCACTTTATGGTGACGGAAGGGATAGTTTTGGGTCATAAAATTTCACGATATGGTATAGAGGTGGATCGGGCAAAGATTGATACTATTAGTAGGCTTCCTCCACCGACAAATGTTAAGGCTATAAGAAGTTTTCTTGGTCATGCGGGTTTTTACCGGCGGTTTATTAAAGATTTTTCAAAGATTACCCGCCCGATGACCCGGTTATTAGAGAAAGATGTCCCGTTTTTGTTTGATGAAGATTGTTTGAAGGCATTCAAGTTTCAGAAAGATCAACTTGTAAGTGCTCCTATTCTCGTGTCACCGGATTGGAATTTACCGTTTGAGCTCATGTGTGATGCGAGCGATTATGCGGTTGGAGCGGTTTTGGGGCAAAGGCGTGAGAAACATTTTCACCCTATTTATTATGCAAGCAAGACGTTGAACGATGCCCAAGAGAACTACACCACCACCGAAAAGGAACGTTAGCCGTTGTGTTTGCATTTGACAAGTTCCGGTCTTATCTCGTACTTTCTAAGACCACCGTTTTTACCGATCATGCAGCTTTGCGTTTTCTCTTTCACAAGAAAGACGCGAAGCCCCGTCTCATATGGTGGATTCTTTTACTTTCCGAGTTTGATATAGAGATTAAATACAAGAAGGGGGCGGAGAATTTTGCGGCGGATAATCTTTCTCGTTTGGAAGATCCGAAGAGAGAAGAGATTCGCGAAGAAGAAATTGGTGATAGATTTCCGCATGAGTCGATTGATTTTGTTACGGCCGAAAAGTAAGGTTTGCCATGGTTCACCGATTTTGCTAATTTCTTATCTACAGGCCTTGTGTTTAAAGGGATGACTACTCAACAAAAGAAGAAATTTTTCCGGGATGTTAATCGGTATGTTTGGGATGATCCTTTTCTTTTCAAGATTGGTGGTGACCGAATTCTTAGAAGATGTGTGTCGAAAGAAGAAGGGTTGAATATTCTGAAGCATGTTCATGAAGGTTTAACGGGCGGTCATCATGGAGCGCATGCCACGGCTCAAAAGGTATTTGATTGTGGTTTTTATTGGCCATCGGTTGTAAAAGATGCGGTGGAATTTGTTAAGACTTGTGACGCTTGTCAACGCACCGGAAATATTTCGTCGAAAAACGAGATGCCTCAAAACCCCATACAAACTCTTGAAATATTTGACGTTTGGGGCATCAACTTTATGGGACCGTTTCCCGTTTCAGGTGGTCACAAGTATATTTTGGTGGTAATAGATTATGTTTCAAAGTGGGTCGAAGCGCAAGCATTGGCCATGAATGATGCTCGAGTGGTTGTGAAGTTTTTAAAGAAGTTGTTTACTCATTTTGGAACTCCACGGGCAATTATTAGTGATCGAGGTACTCATTTTTGTAATTCCGTCATGGAGAAAGCATTAGCTCGTTATGGAGTTACTCATCGCACCTCTACCGCTTACCATTCTCCAACGAATGGTCAAGTTGAAAATGCTAATAGAGGGGTGAAGAGAATTTTGGAGAAGAGGGTTGGGATAAGTCGGAAAGATTGGTCGGAGAAATTGGATGACGCGCTATGGGCATTCAGAACCGCGTACAAGACACCGTTGGGTACTACACCATTTATGTTAGTTTACGGTAAAACATGTCATCTTCCCGTTGAGTTGGAGCATCGAGCGTTTTGGGCATTGAAGACGGTAAATGTTGATCTTACTGAGGCCGCAAGGAAGAGGTACTTTCAAATTCATGAGTTAGAGGAGCTTCGTGATGCGGCATATTCTCGATCGTTGGATATAAAGGAAAAGACGAAAGTGTTGCACGATCGACGTTTAAAGGGAAGTAAAGACTTCAAGAAAGGTGATAAAGTTTTGTTATATAATTCTCGTTTGAAGTTATTTGCAGGTAAGCTGAGATCCAAGTGGACGGGACCTTATTTGGTGAAAGAAGTATTCCCGTATGGAGTGCTGGAGTCAGAGAATCTGGACAACGGAACTTCATGGAAAGTGAACGGTCATCGTCTAAAGCATTATCTTGGAGGACTGGAGGAGTCAACCGAAGTGGAGGAAACTCCCCTCGATCCATCGAACTGAATCATCACGAAGGGTTCTTGAGTGAAAACTCAAGTGTAGAGTTTGTATAATTCTTTTACTTTATTTTCGTTTCGTCGGGTCACTAACTTTAGTTTTTGTAGTTTAATTGCGTCGTCGAGTCATTGCAAGAGATCATGACCAAACTAAACGAGAGGTTTCGAAAGATGCCAGGTAAGTTTTGCACGTAAAATTAACATACAATAGGCATAAGAATAAGTGGGTAATCATCTAAAAAATTTTTTCTAAGGCAAAACGCGGTCCCAAACTTAAAAACTTTCGATTAAAACACCCCGTCGCGCGCGCGACGGGTATCTTATTTCACCTTGGCGGGCCGCGAAGACAACAACAAATAAAAAAATTTGCCTAGCTACGCCTAGGCGGCCCGCGACCGGCTGAGGCCTAGCCCTCCGTGCGGCGCGGCGTTTCGCCTGCACAAAATTCCGAATTTATTTTTTATTTTATACCATTTTATATAAAAATCTTCATCTTCTTCAAAACCCCTCTTGCCCCCTTCCAAACCCTAGCCGAACCACCTATTCTTCACCATTAAATTCGATTTTTTCTACATTATTCACCAAATTAATCATCTTAATCACTTACATATCATCCAAACATCATAACCCACCATTAATTTCACCTTAAAACTCACTAAATCTCTCACTTGCACACACTTTAGTTCTTAATTATTTGCAAGTTCATCCGGGTTTTCACTATCCAAGGTATGGTTTTTTGTAATTTTGGTAATCTTTGTACTTTATTAGTGTTAGTTTTAGCTTAGATTTTAAAAACTTTGTGGTTAGGTTTTGTTCAAGTAAGATGTTTAAGTTAGATTATTGGATGTGGGTTGAAGGGCTGGCAGTTTCGTTGGGATTTTTGGGTGCGGTTGTTTGGTTGGACTTTATTGACACTTTATTTCGGTTGCGGTCGGGTTATCGGTTTGGGTTTAAACGAATTATTTAGTGTTAGATTTTTGGTTTGAGATGTTGAATTTTAGTGTTTTAGTAGTTAAAAACGAGCCGGAAAACAAGTTTTAAGCAATATATATTTTACTAAAAGTGTGGTTTTTCTCTCGTTTTCGACTCAATTTTTCGGGTTTTTGGCACTTGGTTTTAATTGGGACAATTAAAGTACCGGGAGGAGGTGATGTTTGTTGAGTCGATGTGATCGTTTCCGGATTTATAAACTAGTAAAAGTCCTAAAAATATTGGTTTTCCATTAGCTTTTTAGTAAAAATAAACCACTCGCACTTGTTTTTTCATCTAAATGAGTCGGTTTAAAATATTTTGCAACCCGAACTTCCAAAGTTTATTTTATTTTCAGTTTAGAAAAAAAAATCCGAAAATTAAAAAAATATTTTGTTTTATTCTTTTTAGTTTTTATTTACTTACTCCCATGTTTGTTTGCTTGTTTCAATGTGTTTAGATGTCAAGACGGGCCCACAGATTTACCCACCACCGAGGACCGCGGCTGCTGCGGCTATGCGAGTTGGCTTACCGTCCCGTCACCGGAGGCCGCTTCACAGATCAAAGAGACCGGGTGGTCAGTTCCCGGTCAGAGAGCCTCGCCCCGAGGATATTACTTTGGATTCGTTATATGACCGGATGGAGTCCGGTTTTGATCAGATCAGGGGTTATGTGACCGAGAGTCGAGACGAGTTGAGACAGATGATAGAGGAGAACCAGCGGAGGCAGGATGAGCACATGAGGCATATGATGAGTGCACTGAGGATTGAGTTGCCCGTTTCTCTTCGACAGCCGGACGATGCGGGTCCGAGCAGGTCGGATTCCCCGGGTGGTTCGGGTTATGGTCATGGAGTATCTTTTTATAGGACGGGTCATCCAGAAATTGATAATGCTGAGCCATACCGTATTCTTGAGCAGGAGTCGGAGTCGGAGGAGGAAGAAGACGAGGATTGAGTTGACGAGCTGACATGGGAGTTTTTGTTTTGTGATGCTTTTATTTTATTTTATTTTTATGATGTTTTTTTTTTATTTGGTCTGTACGGATTTTATTTTAGACTTTTTGGTTGGGTTGGCGGGTTGGAAGTTGGTGGATGCTTGAACTTTATAAGTAACCTTTATTTTTAGATTTTATGTTTGATGTTACTTAGGTTTGTCGAGAGGAGAGACCGTGTCCGTTCAGAAAGAGGGAATGAGTTACCAATTTATGTTGAGCGGTCGGTAAGGAGAGCACCCATGGAAATAGACTGGCACGTTGACAGTCTCGCATATTACCAGCTAAGTCTTTTCCATTGTACTTTGTTTTTATGTTTTTATTTTTTATGTCTTTGTTTTTATTTTTTTTAGGTTTTTGCATTTTATTTTTATATTTTTAGCTTTTGTTTTTAAATTTTTTCGAGTCGTGTTTCCTGTTGTCACACCCCCATACTAGGCCTAGGCGTGTGACTCGATAGTTGGTACCACATTTGTAAATAAATCAGAGTTACGGTTAATTAGCGGAAGACTTATAAAATATAAGGATCAAACTTATAAAATATTTACATTACAAAAGATGGAAACAAGTTCCATTTGTGTTTACTTGTTTTAAGTTTATAAAACCACCATTTTAGTTATATTAACATTTAACAAAAATTACCCGAGCCATCGGATTCTTGAGCCTTCGTCCCTTAGCTCTAATCTTGGTTACCTGCAAAATGTTATAAAAATACGTCAGCAACGAATGCTGGTGAATATGCTGACGCGAAAACATTTTCTTTTACTTTGTTACCCCTCGAGGGTTACGCGTGCCTCGGCCCATCTTGGCTTAGGAATAACAAAGTTAAAACAACATCATTATAAACTCGAGCCTCTACCTAGGTCACCCCAGCAAGACACCGCAACGTCCCGACGTACTTAGGTAACATAAATATACACAAGGTCATTCTCACTCGAACATACTTTGGTTCGGCGCATCGTGGCTGGAGGTCGTGACCAGGCGTGGTTCGATGTGCCCACCGCATTTTACCACATATGTAAGGATCCAGACAAACGTATACTACAGCCTGAGGGCTAGGCTTTTACTCTTATTAATAATGTTTTTAGAGACACTTAGTCTCATGTAAAGTTTTACACATAACACGTTTATTTATTTGAAAACAAGTTTGCAAAAGTGGGGCGTATTCACCTTTGATCGGGATCGGTTTCCAACACCATCCTTGCGTAATCTTTCTTGCTATCTCGCACCTATAGTACGAGTATAACTTTTATTAGTCGGATATACAATCCGGCTTAAGACGTTAACTCATATTACCTCGATGAACCTTTAGTTCATTTCTTTTACTTTAAAACATTTAGTTTTAAAAGCAATATTTATAAACCTTTAGTTTATTATAAAAACCCGACGTTTCTTCTTTTCTAAGAAACGTATTCTTTTTCTTTTAGCATATAAGAATATCCTTTATTACTTATATAATATTCATAACAAAGAATTATATATATTTCACACACACATATATATACACACTTCCATGTTTCTTTATTTTCTTTTCTTTGTTATATAATTTCTTTCCATAAACATCGAGCATAATTCCGACTTAGGGCATTAAGCCTTTATAATATTTTATTATTATTTTAGTCGGGTAGTAAGCCTTACCTTTTCTCGGCTTATTATTCCCTAGATACTCGAGCAACACTTCTACGCCGCTTAGCCTTTTCAACACTCGCCTTGATCGTCACTTCACTTCGGCACGCAAATCGAGACACCTAATCTTCTCGGTATGCACTTCGAGGTGATCGTCGGGTTGTAAGAACGACACCACTGCTCGGAACGTCTTCGGGAGTGGTACGAATATCAAGGTACGGCACGTTTATCGAGGAATCGGGGCACGGTTTTCGGGTGGATCGTTGGCACGAATTTCGAGGTGTAGAGAGATGTTTAGAGAGAGGATTGAGAACAGATTTTGGTGTGAATTGTGAAGACCCCGCACCTGTTATTTATAGGAAAAAATTTGGATCCTATCGCGATACGTGATGGGCTCCTTGTCACCCATCGCGTAGCGCGATGTAGCTTTGCATCGTCACCACGTAGGTCTGCCACGTGTTGCTACGTGGCAGACGGTGTGCCACGTGTTAACACGTGGCGGACGATGTGCCACTTGTTGCCACGTGTCGGGACACGTGGCAAGAGGTGTGCCATATGGGGACGCGTGGCAGTCTTGTGCCAGTGGTGTCGGGACACGTCATCGCGATACGCGATGACGTAGGTTCAACCAGCGATCACGTATCGCTGTTGACCCTTCCAGAAGGTTTGACCAAGCCCCATCGCGATAAGCGATGGCTTGTCCCTTGTCCCCATTGCGTAGCGCGATAGGACAAGTAAACAGATTTTTCATTTTTAACTTTGGAGTTTGAATTTGGCAGGATTAGTCCCTTAACTTTGGAGAGTTGTCATTTTTGGCCCAAAATTCCCGTGATGTTACACCTGTGCCCGCATTGAGGAAAATGCAAAATTTAAGTGTGGGGATGGGATACAATTGTTTTAACTAATTTTAGTTTTGTTTTCGTTTTCGTATTTGGTTTAAAAAAATGTTAAAAATGTTTTAAAAATGTCCCTTGAGTTTAGTTTTTGTTGCGTTAAAGTGGGAGATGATGATTTTATCGGAAATTGGTTTTTCAAACTACTAATAATATGAGATAAATAATAGAAAGCGCACTTAACTTGGGATGTGACGGTAGGCTCAGCCTTGAAAATGAAAGGGCAAATTTGATAAAATGGTTAAAACGGAAATCTTTTGTGGGTAAAGCGTTTTGTCCATGGAAAATAAGTAATGAAAGGTCGGGCCATAATCTAGCCTCAATATTTGGTATGAAAAGTGGAAATATTATAAATTTTAAAAATCTGAATACGTTATCATATGATGCTTGGGTAGGTTTAACATTAGAGTATGCCGTGTAGCCTGTTATATAAACTTAAAACTGCTAGTTTAGTGTTTTACACCTCATCGGAGTATGGTTTCATAACCTCAAATCTTGTATTGATAGGATGCTTCGGGTCCGGAGACCATGGGTCTGTATGCCGACTATTCATCTGGGTATTCACAATTCCAAATGGGGTTGTGAATATTTAAATAAAGCCAAAAAGAGCAAACCTTTATAAGTCTATAAACATGATCACAAAAGTACAAATTCACTACAGACTTGATCATCCACGCTGTTAGCCATGTGGGGTCCCCTTGCTCACGTCTCATTACCATTAAGAAACGGACCACAAGGGACACGCTACATGTAAGCCCTACAGATGAAATTTTGCATACTCACCTATGGTGAAGGGTTCGGGGGTGTTGCTTGATAACGGGGGTATGTCATGTTGTGGGGAACACTAGCTATAAAATAATTGAACCTTAATCGTATCTAATGGCTGCTTGGTAGACTTTGATGCTTAAGCTTAGGTGGATAAACAATACCCTTGATCGTCTTAACTATTCATGAAAAATAGAGCAACAAAAGTTTTATGGGTTTTATCATCTTCGATTCCCCGTTTCTTATATTTTCACCATGTTTTCGTTATTATTTGTTTTGTTTGATTTAGATTTTAATATGCTAGGCTAAATTCCATAGACTGCCTAGGTCGTGATGAACCTTAGTTCGGTTTGATTTTATTTGGATTTTCGCTTCGTTATGGATATTATGTTCTAAGTAAATGGTTGAGTTTGATTTAGTTGATGCGTGTGATTGCTTGGTTTTGTTTACTTGAATTTATTGTTTCACATTGCCCGTGTTGATTGTTTCATAAGATAGGGTTTTGTTAGGTCATTTACTTTGTGTTCTTGACTAGTTTGTGATTAATATCGATTAAAATCATAGAAACAATAAAATCAATTAAACAAATAAAAGTGAGCTGCTAGTCTAAAAAGCTGTAAAGTGATAGGCTATTGATAGATCTTTGCTTGTCGGGATTTCTAGATTTAGTTTTTCGTAAGGAGTCCGTCTAGGTTTGATTGTCAGCTTAAACTATTAAATTAATTGAGTTTGCTTTGCTATCTTTTAAATTCCGCGCTGTAAGGTAGGTTTTCGTCATAAAAAATACTTGGACATAAGCGATTAAATAACTGTAAGGAAGTTTAATATAAAACTGGTGAGTCTTAAAACTTGTTAGAAATCCATACGTCTTCTTGAAGTTCAAGGGTCCTGTTCGGGTTTTCTGTCAATGGTCTATTTTATTATCTCGGTTCATAACTTGCGTTTTTCCATTTAAATTAATAACCGTAACTTTGGGGATTCTGGCCTAGGTAGTTATTTTCATCATCTGATTCAATCTAAGTTTTCTTAATTGTTTTCTTTAGTTTAAAGTAATTGAGTTTAAGCTTAATTAATTAATTAGTTTAAAGTAATGATTATGTTTTATTATTATTTTATTAATTAGGGTTTGTTTTAATTAGTTTTAATAATTAGTTTAAATCCCCCTCAAATATTATTAATAAATAGTCGTGTCTTGTAGTTGAGTCTAATTTGCTAGTTTCGTAATTTAAAGAGTCTCGTGGGTTCGATATCTGGACTTACTTAGCTGTACTAGAGTCGACCGGTTCACTTGCCGGTTAGTAGTTTTAGTTACGTTTAAGGGTCTAGAGTATTACTTAGTGTCTAGATTAGTATAATTTTAGTTAATAATTAATTGACTACTTTTAGAACATCAAGTTTTTATATACAACCCAGAACCACAAACTAATGTTACCTTTTCATAAATATCAATAAAAAACAATTTTTATTTAAAACCAATTATAATCGGTTAATATCCCAAAAATAAATTCAATAAATAATTTATGATGATTATATACAAACACTCACCTCCAGTCGCATACACGCCCTCTTGATTGACTTTCATTGTAATAATTATAGTCTTTCTGTTAACAACTTTATACATATAAAATGAAAAAAAAGGGTGGTTAGATATTTGCTTTTTTGTTTGATTTTAAACCAAAATCAAATTGGTTATTCGGTTTTAAAAATCCAAACTCGATTCAAACCAAATAACAGAAATGATTAATTATATTCAGTCATTTGACACAATCTAATTAAAAAACAAATAATGATTAAAAGTAAACATATGTACATGTTACATGGTCTAAACTGACAAAATCAAACATAACCGAATTTGAACCTAGTTTCCAATTCAGTTTGAAATTACCTGAACTCGGCTTGGTTTTGGTTTCAACCGAGAAAATTTTTTAATTATACAAAGGTTGCATATGTGCATCTATGACTTTCAGTATACAGACCTTTTATGGTAGCTTTCTTGATACTTTTAGCACACATTTAACATAGTTGTTTGCCATTTTTATTCGCTTTCTTAATAATTTTAGGGCATAGTTGGTTTCCATCAATTTATTTTTTATCTTCAGTTTCTTGATACATTTAGCACGCATTTGATACTTGAGCTCGGATCGATTAAAAGATCGAAACAAGGCAAGCGTTTTCGAGCTCGAGCCGTGCCCGGGCCTCCAAAATCTCGTTTAGTTATCGGGCCCGAGCTCGAGGCATGCATGGGAAACTCGTTTATCATTCTGTACTTCTAGGTACTAATTTCGCACCACGACCAAGAGCGAGCCGAGATTAGGCTCATTTATGTTTTTTCTCAAAATATATAAACAGGTTAAATACATATATATAAATTAGTTATATATATATATATATAAGATATGGATCATATGAGAATCTTTTGGAAATTGAGAACTTTGAGAACCATTAATTAGCCACTAATTTTTCTTAGAAGTTAGGGAACTTAAAATTCCCTTTTAAGGGGAGAAAAAGAATTTAACATCAAAACACAGTTGGGAACGTACGCTTCAAATCGTAGCATCTAGGGTTCTTTTTTTCCTCTCTGTTCAATTCTGATCAGGTAACATTCAAACACATCCGATTCAGGCATCGATTAACATTCAATCAGAGCATTAATTAGTTGTTTGTTCTAATCGTTGGATTTAAGTTAGAGATTTGAAGATCGAAGCTTCAATCTTTTTTCAATTGTGAAGTTAATAATGGATATTTCAGTTATTGGATCTACATCTCACTCTATTGAAAAGTAAACAACTTTGAACACGGTAATCTCAAATTCAATTGCTATGTGATAAAATATTGCCTCTCTTGATAAGGAATTTGATAAATATGGGATCAACATACATTCCTCTTTTAGCTATTTGGTGGTTTGGGAAGAAAGTCCCTCTTTTAGTTTGAAAACTGGCCAGGGGTTTTATTTTATAATTTGCTCCTTGTGATTTATAGTTTAGTTGGTGTTAAAAAAGCAAAAGTTATGGAATGTTATGAAACTACTGGGACAACTTTTAGTTGGAGATGAGAATGGAAAAAGAATCGCTCTACTGTTGAAGAATTGGATGAGTTTCATCAACTTATGACCATCCTTTCCTCCCAATCTGTTTCAACCGGCGAAGATATGTGGCAATGGAGGAATGGTCGAGAGAATTCTTTAGAAGTCATGTCGGTCCGGGTTTATTTGGAGGCTGCCAAGGGTATCTCTTATCTAGTTTATTCGTTTCTTTGGGTAAATCAGGTCGTATAAAGGTTTCGTATTTCATTTGCGGGTGATTGAAGTCAAGGTACCTTCCAAAGCAGCTTTATTAGTGAGAGGGGTGCATGTGGGGAATCTTTCATGTATTAACTGTGGAGAGCATGAAGACGCAAATCATATTTTAGTGAAATGTTCAGTTGCAAGGATGATTTGGCCCCAACTATGCTCTTGGGTTAAACTACCGACTATCGGTTCCTCTAATAATTTATACTCGATGCTGCAAGTTTTCGTTCATGCCCCTCGAAAAGGAAAGAGATCTTATTAGTGCCAGGTTTTCCTACCTTGTGGAGGCTTTGGTTACATAGAAACGATATGATTTATTCCAAGAGGGTAGTTAAGTAATGGAAGAAATTAAAGAATTACCTTTTCTATGGCTTTCTAACATATTAAAATATACACTTTGAGAGTGGAGATCTTGGTCTGAGTTTTATTTGGACTGTGATGATGGTGTGAGTTGAATTTTTTGTTTCCTTGTGTATTTTGTTTTGTTTTGGAGTTCAGCTCAACTTCTTGTTGGGCCTTCTGTGTAATGCATCTTATTTTGGTTGAATGAAAGTGTTACCATTTTAAAAAAATAGCATGTGTATGATCATATTAGGTTTGACATATGTTAACAACAGAATTCTGTTGAGCAGTTAATAGAGTTCGGGTCTATTAATGATGCTAAAATACTTATTTTCAGTTTGTAATCAGATTGGAATCTAGATTTTGATGCTTAAATGAATGAAAATTGCTTGTCGAACTCAATATACAAACATAATCAAATTGCTTGTTAAATGCTTAAAGGTAGGTATTCTCGACATTAAGATATTTGCAGGTCACATGAGTATTTGTAGTAAAAGAGTAATTTAGTTACAAGGTTTATGGTCAAACAATATTTTTGGAATTTAATTTAGTGTGGGAAATATCAATAGATGAGGCCATAGATAACACATATGAGGAAGAAACAAATGGAGAAGAAATATACGAAGATATTGAAGAATAGATGAATGGATTCATTAACCGGAATCATGTTTTTTTTTACTTTTAAATTGCTTTGTAAATAAATTGGATCTGGCTCAATGGTAGAGTACTCACTTTACAAGTGAGAGGTAGGGGGTTCAGACCTCACTATCACCAATTTATATGGGAGATATGAGGGATGACCCTGGCTTGCCAGGGGTCGAGTCCTGATCTCACCCGGTTTTACCGGCTCCTCGCTGTCGTGCCATTTGGCGGGCGTAGAGGTCGGGTTTTATCCGGGGAATCCCTCAATAGGTGGACCGCTAGGGGCTCCGTCCATCCGGACTAGTGGCAGGCTCGGGCTACCTTTAGCCAATGGGGGCCGCGTACGGAGTACCCGACATTACTTAGTTGGTCGTTCCTAAAAAAAGTTGCTTTGTAAAAAATGTGGTTAGACGGATATTTAACTTAGACATTACTATTCATTTTATATTTGTTATGTTCAACTTAGAGTGATTGTATTTGAATGGCAAGAACATAAAGCCTATTATGTTTTGGTTTGTTATAAAGTCATGTTATGATACATATATTATATAGATTATACATACATGTATATTATACATATTGTACGTATGTGTATATTGTACAAATTACACGTATGCGTATATTTTATTTCTACAATGATTTAGACTCAACGATGTATGTTATACATATGTGTATATTGTATTATACACAATTATAATATTGTATAATATACACAGACTATACATATTTGTATATGATATTATAGACATATTATACATATTGCACATACGTGTATATTATACAGAATATACATATGTGTATATTATACCGACCAGTCTCCAACTTTTTGAGTCGAATTTGTTTGTTATATAGTTAAGACCATATTATTTGTTAAAAGAGAGCGACGGTATTTGAATAGCAAGAACATGATGCTTTTTATGTTTATGCTTTTTACGTATATCTTTTGATGGTGATTAGGTATACTTCCATATAGCATTGTCGAAACCGACTATACATATTTGTATGTTACATATAGGCCAGTTTACAAGCTTCTACTGATTAATATAAGTATATTTGAAAAATAATACATATGTGTACATTACGCCACACTTGACGTTTTCACACTCGTTAGCAAAAATCAAACAAATATCTAAAAAAGAAGTAATTCCATAAAACATAAATACCGCAAATAATATCGGTATGCTTTTAGTACTACAAACTAAAATGTACAATTATGAGATAAATTTCACAACATAAACTTCAAACAAACAGCACTATACGAAGCATAAAACTTCAAACAAAAACTAAAAAATGAATATTTATTTCTTCTTTTGACCAGCCAACTCATTTTATTCATTCAAACTCTGTCCCGTTCTTTATTTGATTATGATAAAACTCTATCCCGTTCTTTACATTTCCTGCAATTTTCATGTAACACCAAATGATTATTAATATATTTTTAATGCACTAAAACATTAACATACAAGGTATTTACACATGTATGTAAATTGATTTTTTGTACATATATGTATGGGCATACATGAATTATCTATATATGTACACATGTGTATAATAACATTGTACATATACCTAATTATGTTATATGCGTTGTCGTATATTACACATATATATTTGTGTGTATAATTATACATATGTGTATAATAATAACAAATATACTAATTTAACACGACTAATAAAATATAATATTTTGTACATATGTGTATAAATTATACATATATGTATAGCAATAACATATATATGAATTATAACATGTATGTACAAGGTATTTACATGGATTATACATACATGTATAATGAAATTGTACATATATGTATAATCACTGTTATTTATATAACACATACCACATAGTTCTCTTTTCATGTTCTTTCTTCTCCTGATTAACCTTCTCCTATGCCACATTTTCCTCCTATGTTATCAGCATGCCCAATCAATGTCGTTAATTAACAATGCATATGTGCACATTATATAATATTGTATATAATTACACTCAAATTAAATTATATTAAACATTCACATTATATTAGATAACTATACATATGTCCACATAATATTATTGAACAAACACTAGTTTTACATATATGTATAATATTACACATTATATTAGATAACTATACATATGTCCACATAATATTATTGAACAAACACTAGTTTTACATATATGTATAATAATATTATACATATACATATAATAATATAGTTTTAAATAAATACAAATTTGAACATGAGTAAACATACTTTTCATCTTTAACAAGATCTACACGTACCTAACACTAACATATTATACACATGGGTACTAACAGAAATATAACTCCCTATACACATATGTAATAATATAAACAAGCTAAAATTACCGAAACACAACATGGTTATACACATATGTATAAACAATTTTTAATTGCATTTTTATGACTGCAAATCGTTAAACATACAAGTACTAGAGACAAGACCTACATGCACCTAACACAAACATATTATACAGATACGTTCAAATAGAACTATTACTCCCTATACGCATATGTAGTAATATTAACAAGCTACAATTACCAAATATAACATTGTTATACACATATCTATAAACCGTTTTTAACCTTATACATGTATATATAACATTAAGCAGTACCTTCTGCAGTTGGTGTTGTATTTACCCATAAATTCCTTTATTTTTGAAATACTTTGATCTTTCACTAGGCTTATCAAGTATCCTTTTGCAGTTGCATATGTTTTCACTGCACCCGAATTAATAAATAAAAATCATTAGTATTGTTAAAAATATATGCAACCTGTTACCATGAGAATACCATATTAAGCCCTATCTTACCTATGCATGTCAAATTGTCACTAATGTTTCAAATAAGCTCCCAATAATCAACATTCAATATCAAAATCATAACATGTAAGGCCCCGTTCTCGGTAGCCCTACTTTAGCGTCGGATTTACTCATAAACACAGTTCTACAAATCAGAGTTTATTAAAACTTTCGCGGAAATGTTAACTTTAATCATTCGATACAAAACAGTTGATCTTTTCATTAAAACATAATATTCAACATCTTATTTAAATCATCATTTCTCTTCCATCTTCAGATACCAACCATTCAATCCATGCCATGTGTTCTCGTCATGCTCTCTCAATAAACATGTATGCCTGCGTACATACTAAAAGTCAGCTACGCTGAGTGAGTTCTAGTTAATCAGGCAACATACAATTCATTCTTATATACTTCTTAACGTATCCGAAGACACTTATTAACAATTTTAACTTTGTATAAATATCCATAAGAGGAACGTCACATAATATCTATTAAAAGAACTATAACTATTACCCATACTATATGTATTCTCTATAGAAGAAACACTCTACACATATATTATCCATAGAATGAACACTCTATATATATATTATCCATAGAAGGAACACCCTATATACTTTCCATAGAAGGAACACTATACTATCCATAGAAGGAACACTATACTATCCATAGAAGGAACATTGTACTATCCATAAAAGGAACACTATGCTATCCATGGAAGGAACATTATACATTATCCATAGAAGGAACTCTATATATTATCCATAGAAGGAACACTATATATAAGCTATTACTTAATATCCATGTAAGGAACTAATCTCTTCCCTTTGCAATACGTGCAATATCCGAAGATCGTTCACGTACCGACACGAAATCAATCGTATCTATCACATATATCATACATGACATACACTTACCATTTAAGGTAAGTGTATTAACTGTCACATCGAGTATGCACACAGCCCCGAAAACATAACAAGGAAATGGGGCTAGATCCTTTTTGCGTTCTGTTTTAACTGTATTCCCCTTCTTTAATGGAGCCCGGCTAACTGTTAACATATATATGTGTTAATTTATCATATTACTGACTATCATAGTTAACCAAGTTATGGAATTAAGTTAAATAAGTTAACGAGGTTAACTAAGCTTGCTTGATAAGCTAGCTCGTTACTTAAGTCTTAACGATCTACGGAGTCTCCTTATTTAACGAAGATTGTTAAATTAACTTAACCGAGCTAGCGGGGTTAACTACGTTAAGTAGATAACGAATCATGTTAATCAGATCCATCCAACTTTCTATCCAAGTTAACCGTAGTTAACTAGATTTAACAAGATGATTATTAAACCTTGATTGTTTATTTATATTTTGTTTAATAAATATTAACGTTTTTAACTATGTATTTTTAAATTACAAACTATAGCGGGTTTAGGGTATTCGGTGTTCGGGTCTTGGGTTCGGATCCAACTGTTCGCTAATGGGCTGCTCCGGATCGCTTTGTTTGGGCTCATTTGGGTTTATGGGTTTGTAATCAGGCTTGGGCTAGATCTTGGGCCTATTGAATAAGAACATAAAGCCCAACCCACCCTTATCTTCACCATCAGGTCGTCCTTACTCCTTCATTCTCTTATTTTTCTTTTCTTTTTCCTCACAGCAGATCCAAGTAAACGAATTCATCATGTAATCAAGTCCTATGTATACGACCATTGATGTAAGCGAACATAATGTAATCGAACTCATTGATTGTAATCGGATCTGTAATCGAGTAGCCATTGTAATCGAGCTACTGTGTGCGAGTGTATACACAGGTATAGTGTAATCGATGCCCATTGAAATCGAATATGGGTGTAGCGATAGTGTAATCGAGTCTCAACTGTAATCGATTTGGTATTGTATGCGCTAGGGTGTAATCGGGTTTATTGTAATCGAGTTTGATTGTGAGCGATTGTATGCGAGTTCGGCTATGGCGGTGTATGTGTAACACCCCGTAACCGCAGCGGAAACGTAAACGGGATGCAACAGACACCTCTGATATCAACCACATTGTTTATAAAGAAAACTGAATACATTAATATACTTCAAATTACATTATCTCGTATTTCATTACCGTCTAGGTGATGCACACATCATACAATACGATACATAATTCTATTTATTATAATGTATCATAACATCCCGCACGCAAATCTTACACACATCAAGCACTTAGCACATAAGCAATCACTTCATCTTAATTGTACCTGAAAAGCATGTGAGAAAACGGGTCAACTATGAATAGTTGGTGGGTTTCACAATTTGAGTAAACCATGATAAATCCATATCATAATATAATATTATCGATGTAATTATGCTGAGCCCACAAGTGAAACCTTTGTTAACCCAGTACTGTACCCGTTCCGGGGGCAATGTTAACCCAGAAACACTTCTAGGGACATCTGGGGACACTGTTAACCCAGTACAGTACCCATTCCGGGGGCAATATTAACCCAGAAACACTTCTAGGGACGTCTGGGGACACTGTTAACCCAGTACTGTACCCATTCCGGGGGCAATGTTAACCCAGAAACACTTCTAGGGACATCTGGGGACACTGTTAACCCAATACTGTACCCATTCCGTACGATTCCCGTACAATCAAATATTTATAATTACACGCAATTCCATGCGTTCAGTATGTACTTAAACATTTCAATAGTAACATGCTTTCCGCCCCGGGAAAATATTTAAAAACAATTCAGAAAAAGGGGCTCGTGAAACTCACCTTAGCACATGCAAGCAGGTAACAACAATCATTATCAGTTAACACGTCCAATCTGTAATATGATCCCTACGATCGTTATTATACAATTATAGTTTATATAATCTTTAACCGTGTTAACCAGTACATCTGGGAACACTGTTAACCCAGTACTGTACCCATTCCGGGGGCAATGTTAACCCAGAAACACTTCTCCGGACTCAGATTGTGATATTGTTTAGAGTTCAATAGTCAAAATTACTACTAGTTTGCTTTCCCCGTTTTGCGTGCCTAGCACGGATATCCGATTTTACGTTTCAAAATGAGTTTGGTCACACACGACCCGAAAGTAGTTGTTGACTGATAATTTAATTAAAGTTGTGAAATTAGAACTCGGTTTAGACGCCCTGATTGGCCGCGGGACCCGTTTCCGTCTTTAGTGCACCGGAAACCGTTAAATCGGATAAAAATTACCTTAATCATCCGAATTATATTCGGATGATTTATTTTTACTTGTTTAACTCAATTATAAGAAAATAGTTCATTTTTAGGGTTTTTATACACCGGTCAGCTCGTTTAGGCGAACTTTACCGGTTTACGCGTTTTAAACTTTAAAAGTTTGTTTTTGCACAAATAATTATCCGTTTAGTCTCGGATCTTGAAATTTTGCACAAATCACTTTTTGACAGTGAGGATTTTATAAAAATATTTCCAGAATTAATTTTTATATTTAAAATTTATTTATCTATTTTTAAACACCATTTAAACACTAAATATGTCGTAAATACCAAACAACCTTAAAAAAATCCCAAATTTTTCCTGGATGTCCCCTGCCATCCACATAGTCCCCTGTAATTTTTCCAGAACCAAAATCTCCTTTTACATGCCATTTTTACTAAAAGCGAGCTAGAAAATCCTAGAACTCATTTAACAGAAAAGCCTACTTAGACTTCTCCAACTGACCTAAAATTTTGTGTGCGACTTATACATGATATAAAAAGCTTATCTGCAATTTTACAGAATTTTTCATGATATTTAACTATTTTTCACCATTTTTAGCCAAAACCGAGCATTAAATTCACCAAATATTCATCCTTTGTCCAAAAATTACCAAAAATTCACAGAACTCATATTTTCATGTATTTAACACCTCTGTAAAATTTCATGACCTAACTCTAAACCATCCACAATCTGTCCAAAAATCCATAACCGAACATAAACCGAATATAACTTTTGTTTTCCGCCACTACAAGCTACACACTCGTCTGTCCGCCTTATTTAGCACTAAATACAGAACCTACAACCAACATACCACAATACCAAGCAAGTTACACTCACAATCAAGCCTCTTACACTATAGTTTCGGTTATTGTTTCAAAACTAAAGTTTAAACCGTAAAAATTCGTTTTTGGTTCGTTTAACTCCTTTCTTGGACCAAGATCCCTTGTATAACCCGTATACATCACTTGATCATGCAAGAATCGGTTTTCATCTTTGAAACCTCATTTTCTTGCAAATAAACTCAAGAAACGAAGATGGAAACGCAAATAACTCGACTTTTTACCTCGGTTTTCTTGCTAAAATCTCGGTTTTTAGATGATCTTGTGGAGAGAATTGATGAACAAAGCTATGGTTGTTTAAAAAAAAGAAATGTAGGGCAAGGGGATAACTCCCTATCCGATCGGAAGTATGAGGGGGGTGGGGCGGGACCCACCTCTCCATTTCTAGCCACATGTTTGGATATTCGCAATCCGGATAATGTTTTGGATAATCTGGTTCAGTTCGTTTTTTGGTTAAATGTTTAATTCCGCTTAAAACGAGGCTAAAACGGTCGTTTTCGGCTTAAAAATGAAATTTATATAAAACCGATTTAAAAACTTAAACCATGATATTTATTAACTTAAAACACCATATCATTAATAATTGCGCATCTTTTTCGGCTTGATCGATCGTCTCTTGCTTGGTTTGGTATTAAAGGTTTCGCTTAACGCACCGACGTACCACTAAATCGAAATTCTTTTTCTGTGCTTTAATTCACTTATCCCGAAGCTTTAATACTTCGTAAACATCACTAAATATCATAGATATCGTCTATAATTGAACCCTCGATTCGTTCGGGTTTCAATAACTATCGATCGATTAATCGCATATTCAATACGATGAATTATATATTCACGTACAATCAATACAGTGAACCATGTATTCTCGTATAATTACTATGGTAATTCATGAACTCGACATTAAATATAACGTAACTATTGTCCACCGGTTAGGGTATACCGGGTTTCGTCGGAATCGTTACATTCTCCCCCCGTTAAGAAATTTCGTCCTCGAAATTTTACACGCCCACTATCCCCTTCCGAGAGAAAGGTGGGGGTTTTTCCTTCAGAATTCACCCTCGCGTTACCAGGTATAATCTGGTCCTCGCTGTGAATTCCACTTAATCTTAATCAATAAAGCTTGGTGTGTCCAAACTGATTAGTTTTCCCGTCTACTATCTCTACGGAATTATTTATGATATCAAGCATGTCTTCTATGAGTACCTCCATTACTGGTACTTTCGTTGCCTCATCGCCTAGGTACTTTTCAATCCATATACATGGCAAAACATCAAGTATAGTACTTAGCCCCTGGAGTACTTTAATCGATAAACTAAATGACCAATCATGGAGATAGTCTCATGAGGTCCAATATATTAAGGAGCTATTTTTGGTTTTGCCAAACCTCATATCACCTCTCCAAGGTGATGCCTTAAAATGCCTTGTCACCTCTTTCCAGTGACAATGGTTTCCCTTGAATGTTGGCATAAATCCTTTGCCAATCTCGCGCTGCTTTCAACTTATCTTAAATGTTATAAATCCGATTGGTTGTTTCTCGAATCAATTCAAATCTTATGGCTTGATTGACGCCCATTTTCAATTTAACAAATTGGTGATAATTACTTCACCCATAGAAAGCTTCAAGCTCTCGATGCTTCCTTCCCCGCTTTCCAATAATGGAAGTAGGATGACTATTTCGATCTATGCGCTTCGTCAATGATTAAATCACGAAGGTCATGGAGGGTCGGGACCCAAACCCGATTTTTGAAATAGAGAATTTCGTCCACGCGCTGTTCGAAATTCTTCTCATTGCCGTAAGGTCCCTCCTTTTCCAATTGTTCCTCTTTCAACGCCTCACGTTGAGCGACTCGAATCAGGTCCGAAATGTTCGACTGGACTATCATCCCCAGTGCTCGCACTCGCAATGGCTTAACCCGATCTTTCCTACTCAAGACATCGGCTATGACGTTAGCCTTGCCGGGGTGATAACGGATGTCACAGTCATAATCATTTAACAACTCGACCCATTTTCGTTGAATATGAGACTGCGGTCTCTTATCATCTATAAAATTTGTACATTTGAGTCGTACAAGGATTATGAGTTGGGTAATGCTAAAAATTCTTCAATAACCCGCTGATAGTCTCCGGCTAGTCCTAAAAATTGGCGCATTTCCTTTGGCGTCTTGGGTGACTGCCAATTTTAAAGGTTTCTATCTTATTTGGATCTATATGAAATCCTTGTTGCTTTACAACATGACCAAGGGATTATGCTTTCTGTATTCAAAGTCACATTTCGAAAACTTCGCGTATAACTCCTCTTGCTTTAACACTTCCACCATTTTCCTTAAACGTCGTTCGTGCTCTTCTTTACGTTGCAAATATATCAAAATATCATCAATGAATGCTATGACAAATTTGTCAGAATAAAGTTTACAGACTCGGTTCATGAGTTCCATGAACACTGCCGGCGCATTTGTTAGCCCGAACGGCATAAATAAGAATTCATAATGGCCGTAACGAGTCCGAAACGCTGTTGTTGCAACGTCCTCCTCTTGGATTTTTCATTTGGTGATAACTATATCTAAGATCAATTTTCTAAAAATAAATCGCCCCTTGCAGTTGGTTAAACATATCATTTACTTCGAAGAAGTGAATACCTATTCTTGATCGTCACTTTATTCAATCCTCCCTAATCAATACATATCCTAACACTTCCGCCCTTCATTTCCCAAATAACACTGGTGCACCCCATGGTGACTAACTAGGTCGTATAAAACCTTATTCAATAATTCTTGCATTTCGGTTGGTGCAAGTTGGTAAGATGCTTTAGCAACAGGGCCAGCTTGAGGTATTAAATCGATTCTGAATTCGACCTGTCGGGTTGGCGGTAATCCAGGAAGTTCTTCTGGGAAAACTTCTGGATATTTACGTAACACCGAAACATCTTCTATATGTTTTCTTTTAAATACTTTTCTCTGTATCTAATCGCTTCATCGTCCGAAAGAGAGCTTCTAATCATCTTCTTTTCATATTTGATTTCAGCTTCATGTTGAGTTAGCCAATCCATGTTAACTATTACGTCAAAACTTCCTAACTTTACTGGTCGTAGGTCAATAAGGAAAGGTTAATCGTTCAGAATAATATGACAATTCCGAACAATTTAGTTAACCATCAGGGATTTACCGTTAGCGATTCTACAATATAGGGTTCTATAGTTTCACTAATCGGTATCTTTCCAAATGATAGGAGGTCAATAGGAACTAACTTCTATCGACGACCGTAAAAATATCACTGAAGCCTATTGATTTAAAACTACAGCATATTTAATACCACCTTTGGATCATGACATGCTTTATTCGAATTACTCACAAAGGCACGGCTCCTTGCTTTATCAGAGGTTGATGCTTGTCATGAGGTTCGTCTTCCCACGACACCTTGGTTCAACTTCGGGCAATTTCTCTTGAAACGTTCTGTACTGCCACATTCATAGCAAGTACAACTGTTTGGCATAATTTGGTTTCTTTGGATGGATTGTTATTGAAGCTGTTGGGTTCAGAGTGGTTGTACACGAATGGGTTGGGGTTGCCGGTTCACATGGCTTCAGTTGGTTCTACAATTGGGGCATTACGTCCATCTTTACCACACCTGTGGCCTACTATCACTCGACATTCTTCTTCCTGCCGATAACCATATTTTCCACATTTAGGGAAGGACCCTTCATGCGGTTCATGTTTTCACACCAGAACTAGTCTTAGTATAATTCTGGGTTGTAGGACATACCTACTTATTCAGAAGCCTATCATGCACTATACCTTTATCATTTATCTTCTTTAACACTCGACGTCTCACCTAACGTCCTTCCAGTCCGCTTCCCATAGAGTCAAATATATCAATGCTGGCTTGTGACACAACCCTTCCAAAGGTTGTATATTTTACAGGATTGACTATACTCCTTATCGATGGAGTTAATCCCCAACATAGCGCTCACTTCGCTTAGTTTCAGGAGTAATTAGCCATGTTACCAGACATGGCAATTCCTTCAAACGATTAGCGCGTTCTAAGTGATCAGCACTCAACATTTCTATCTTCCATAGCTCAGTTTCCAATCTCTGAACTTAATTACTCAAATAAAAGTGCTCTAGCCCAAGAATTTTAAATTCCGACCATATCATCTGAGTAATAATTTTCTAACTATAATTTTTGTACCATCGTGTTCCATCACAATATAACATAATCTATCAACATATTTGTAGCATATTTCACTACACAATGTTCTAGACTCTTACCAATATCCTTAACCATTTCGATCTTTTCTATCCACTTGCTAATCTATTCCTCCCTTTACCATCAGTAAACTATTAATAATTTCCTTAACACAACCAACAAACATATCCCTCATACCGGATCTAATTCATTACGACTACTATTCATGTTTAGTTTATAACTAATACTTGTAGTCATAATAGTATTCGGTGGGACATTATCACTCTTAGTAATAACACTAAGAATTGAAATATTCATAATCGTGTGATTGCTCGATCTATAATTCTGCGATCACATTTGCATCAACACTAGCAGTGATCTGTGATACGACATTCGGTATCATCATCTGCTATCTTTGAGCAATCAACTGAATCATATCAATCTCCATCATTGGAGTTACTCTTTTTATGTCATTCTGCCGTACCCATCCCGTACGCAGTAATCAATACTAATCTCATCGTATAACTTGTTAACAGCTTAATCATAACAGCAGGTACACATACACACCAAATATTATCATACATATTACACATAACAGTATCTAGTATATATGTTCCACAAATATAATAACATATGGACTTAACCTGATGTCGGTTAACGCTTAAATATGTTTCATAACCCTTGTCACCAACTGACATAAAGATCTTTCTCAACAAAGATTAATGTTTAATATGCTTGATTTCAATATCCTTCTGCATATCAGCATAACCGATACATGCTCACCGTGAGCACCAAATGATTACGTACCACGGAGTTATAATATCCATGTCTATTTGTATATCCGGCATACACAGTATACCACCTACGAACGAACCACCAACTATGCTATAATGATTCCAACACCTCTTTGTGTATGGGTAATCATTCGATTCGAGTATTCATGGGTATAGGCATCTAACGGATGTAAGGATAACATAAGGAGTTGCAAGGTTCAATGTAATCGCGCAACCCATGTTGCCTTAAAATATTATCAATTACTATTATGGGAAACTCTATCACTTGCTCAGTCAATGTCCTCAGGCGTTCTAGGTTCACTAAAATCGGTAATTCTCGATCTGGAGGTGGTATGTCTCATATGTTTGAGAGTGAGAGATACACATATATATTTATATATATATTATTTTTATCTGCTCATTTATTATCAAATTTATTATTATTATTATTATTATTATTATTATTATTATTTTATTTATTATTATTTTTTATTTATTTATTTATTTTTTTACCTTAATGGAATAGGAATGGGTTCACGTACAGGTCCGTCCGTACGTGAGGGTCGGCGGTTCAGGTGAACATAGGGGGCTATTAGGATATACGGTACCGGTGTTGGTAGGGTAAGGAATTTATCAATTTTGGTTGGGAGTGACGGTTACTAGATATTTCTGGTTAATGTCAAACAGGAGATCTAATTTGGTACTATCATAACTATGGCCCGATAAGTCAGACTTATCATCAACCGATGCTCTAGAATTTCAGCATCCTCGGTACTTTTATTATTTCATCCCCCGGTTCCTTATCCGGGTCCTATTTCTCAATACATGTATCCACAAGATATGTACATATATATATATACACATTAGCACGCATAAATAATATTATATACTTTACACATATGTTGCCATTTTTACCTATTAATGTACCCCGTGACTTCCCCTGAATTCCCTCGTGCGGACAAGTCTGTTATTATGTTCCGAACCATAATAACTCACTTGTCCATCCAAGTTCATCCAGATCTCGTCACTATAAATTATTAGTTGATATTCAGATCCTATAATACTTGAGCTACTGGTTATATTTTAGGTATCTTTTAAAGACATCCTAATTCTTTATAACCAATGGCTCTGATACCAACTTCTGTAACACCCCGTAACCGCAGCGGAAACGTAAACGGGATGCAACAGACACCTCTGATATCAACCACATTGTTTATAAAGAAAACTGAATACATTAATATACTTCAAATTACATTATCTCGTATTTCATTACCGTGCTAGGTGGTGCACACATCATACAATACGATACATAATTATATTTATTATAATGTATCCTAACATCCCGCACGCAAATCTTATACACATCAAGCACTTAGCACATAAGCAATCACTTCATCTTAATTGTACCTGAAAAGCATGTGAGAAAACGGGTCAACTACGAATAGTTGGTGGGTTTCACAATTTGAGTAAACCATGATAAATCCATATCATAATATAATATTATCGATGTAATTATGCTGAGCCCACAAGTGAAACCTCTGTTAACCCAGTACTGTACCCGTTCCGGGGGCAATGTTAACCCAGAAACACTTCTAGGGACATCTGGGGACACTGTTAACCCAGTACAGTACCCATTCCGGGGGCAATGTTAACCCAGAAACACTTCTAGGGACGTCTGGGGACACTGCTAACCCAGTACAGTACCCATTCCGGGGGCAATGTTAACCCAGAAACACTTCTAGGGACATCTGGGGACACTGTTAACCCAGTACTGTACCCATTCCTGGGGCAATGTTAACCCAGAAATACTTCTAGGGACATCTGGGGACACTGTTAACCCAGTACTGTACCCATTCCGTACGATTCCCGTACAATCAAATATTTATAATTACACGCAAATCCATGCGTTCAGTATGTACTTAAAAATTTCAATAGTAACATGCTTTCCGCCCCGGGAAAATATTTAAAAACAATTCAGAAAAAGGGGCTCGTGAAACTCACCTTAGCACATGCAAGCAGGTAACAACAATCATTATCAGTTAACACGTCCAATCTGTAATGTGATCCCTACGATCGTTATTATACAATTATAGTTTATATAATCTTTAACCGTGTTAACCAGTACATCTGGGGATACTGTTAACCCAGTACTGTACCCATTCCGGGGGCAATGTTAACCCAGAAACACTTCTCCGGACTCAGATTGTGATATCGTTTAGAGTTCAATAGTCAAAATTACTACTAGTTTGCTTTCCCCGTTTTGCGTGCCTAGCACGGATATCCGATTTTTCGTTTCAAAATGAGTTTGGTCACACACGACCAGAAAATAGTTGTTGACTGATAATTTAATTAAAGTTGTGAAATTAGAACTCGGTTTAGACGCCCCGATTGGCCGCGGGACCCGTTTCCGTCTTTAGTGCACCGGAAACCGTTAAATCAGATAAAAATTACCTGAATCATCCGAATTATATTCGGATGATTTATTTTTACTTGTTTAACTCAATTATAAGAAAATAGTTCATTTTTAGGGTTTTTATACACCGGTCAGCTCGTTTAGGCGAACTTTACCGGATTACGCGTTTAAACTTTAAAAGTTTGTTTTTGCACAAATAACTATCCGTTTAATCTCGGATCTTGAAATTTTGCACAAATCACTTTTTGACAGTGGGGAATTTTATAAAAATATTTCCAGAATTAATTTTTATATTTAAAATTTATTTATCTATTTTTAAACACCATTTAAACACTAAATATGTCGTAAATACCAAACGACCTTAGAAAAATCCCAAATTTTTCCTGGATGTCCCCTGCCATTCACATAGTCCCCTGTAATTTTTCTAGAACCAAAATCTCTTTTTACATACCATTTTTACTAAAACCGAGCTAGAAAATCCTAGAACTCGTTTAACCGAAAAGCCTACTTAGACTTTTCCAACTGACCTAAAATTTTGTGTGTGACTTATACATGATATAAAAGCTTATCTGCAATTTTCCAGAATTTTTCATGATATTTAACTATTTTTCACCATTTTTAGCCAAAACCGAGCATTAAATTCACCAAATATTCATCCTTTGTCCAAAAATTCATAGAACTCATATTTTCATGTATTTAACACCTCTGTAAAATTTCATGACCTAACTCTAAACCATCCACAATCTGTCCAAAAATCCATAACCGAACATAAAACGAATATACCTTTTGTTTTCCGCCACTACAAGCTACACACTCGTCTTTCCGCCTTATTTACCACTAAATACAGAACCTACAACCAACATACCACAATACCAAGCAAGTTACACTCACAATCAAGCCTCTTACAATATAGTTTCGGTTATTGATTCAAAACTAAAGTTTAAACCGTAAAAATTCGTTTTTGGTTCGTTTAACTCCTTTCTTGGACCAAGATCCCTTGTATAACCCGTATACATCACTTGATCATGCAAGAATCGGTTTTCATCTTTGAAACGTCATTTTCTTGCAAATAAACTCAAGAAACGAAGATGGAAACGTAAATAACTCGACTTTTTACCTCGGTTTTCTTGCTAAAATCTCGGTTTTTAGATGATCTTGTGGAGAGAATTGATGAACAAAGCTATGGTTGTTTAAAAAAAAGAAATGAAGGGCAAGGGGATAACTCCCCATCCGATCGGAAGTATGAGGGGGGTGGGGTGGGACCCACCTCTCCATTTCTAGCCACATGTTTGGATATTCGCAATCCGGATAATGTTTTGGATAATCTGGTTCA
Source organism: Bidens hawaiensis (assembly GCF_021521415.1). Classification (NCBI taxonomy): domain Eukaryota; kingdom Viridiplantae; phylum Streptophyta; class Magnoliopsida; order Asterales; family Asteraceae; genus Bidens; species Bidens hawaiensis. Next base: position 224,028 of record NW_027494680.1, on the reverse strand, counting down.
GTTCGTTTTTCGGTTAAATGTTTAATTCCGCTTAAAACGAGGCTAAAACGGTCGTTTTCGGCTTAAAAATGAAATTTATATAAAACCGATTTAAAAACTTAAACCATGATATTTATTAACTTAAAACACCATATCATTAATAATTGCGCATCTTTTTCGGCTTGATCGATCGTCTATTGCTTGGTTTGGTATTAAAGGTTTCGCTTAACGTACCGACGTACCAATAAATCGAAATTCTTTTTCTGTGCTTTAATTCACTTATCCCGAAGCTTTAATACTTCGTAAACATCACTAAATATCATAGATATCGTCTATAATTGAACCCTCGATTCGTTCGGGTTTCAATAACTATCGATCGATTAATCGCATATTCAATACGATGAATTATATATTCACGTACAATCAATACAGTGAACCATGTATTCTCGTATAATTACTATGGTAATTCATGTACCCGACATTAAATATAATGTAACTATTGTCCACCGATTAGGGTATACCGGGTTTCGTCGGAATCGTTACAGTATGCGAGTGTCTCTAGGGTCGATTACATCTTGTATCCAGGTGCTATTTTAATTAAGCATACAGGTAAACAGTTGAAGTTATTGTATGCGAGCTTAATGAGACCATCCGTACACACGAGCTGAGCGCTGGTCTACACCAGGTGGGTCACGGGTCTGATCCCCTTGACACTTCTATTTGACTCGTTTATGACCCTTTACGCCTCCTTATGGTTTGGTACTACTCCATAAGTATTCCCGTTCATATTTTTGGCCAAGATTTGACCCGAACGGACACAAAGTGTAACGATTCTGGCAAAACCAGGTATACCCAAACCGGTATATACTATTTATGTGTTATTTAGTAATGAATATATGGATTATAATGCGTTTATACGAGTATGTATGATTCACAGTACGGACTATACTCGATTATGCAGTTAATCGTATTGAAAATACGATTAACCGATTAACGGTTATTGTAGCCCGAACGAATCGAGGATTACATTATAGACGAGATATATGATATTTAGTGATGTTTACGAAGTATTAAAGCTTTGGGATAAGTGAATTAAAGAACAGAAAAAGAATTTTCGATTTAATGGTATGTCGGTACGTTAAACGAAACCTTTAATACCAAACCGAGCAAGAGACGATCGATCAAGCCGAAAAAGATGCGCAACTATTAATAATATGATGTTTTAAGTTTATAAATGTCATGGTTTAAGTTTTTAAACCGGTTTTATATAAATTTCATTTTTTAAACCGAAAACGACCGTTTTAGACTCGTTTTAAGTTGAATTAAACATTTAACCAAAAACGAACTGAACCAGATTATCCAAAACATTATCCGGATTTCCAAAATCCAAATGGGTGGCTAGAAATGGAAAGGTGGGTCCCACCCCACCTCCCCTTGACTTCCGATCGGACACGGGTATATCCCTTGTCACTTGTTATTTTTTTTTAAAACAAACATCTCAACCTTCATCAATTCTCTCCACATTATGACCTAAAAACCCGGATTTGTAGCAAGAAAAGTAAGGTAAAAATCGAGTTATTTACGTTTTCATCTTCTTTTCTTAAGTTTATTTGCAAGAAAATAAGGTTTCAAAGATGAAAACCGATTCTTGCATGATCAAGTGATGTATACGGGTTATACAAGGGATCTTGGTCCAAGAAAGGAGTTAAACGAACCAAAAACGAATTTTTACGGTTTAAACTTTAGTTTTGAAACAATAACCGAAACTATAGTGTAAGAGGCTTGATGGTGAGTGTAACTTGCTTGGTATTGTGGTATGTTGGTTGTAGGTTCTGTATTTAGTGGTAAATAAGGAGGAAAGACGAGTTTGTAGCTTGTAGTGGTGGAAAACAAAAGGTATATTCGGTTTATGTTCGGTTATGAGTGTTTTGGACAGATTGTGGTACATTTAGATTTAGGCTACGAAATTTCACAGAGATGATCTACACATAAAAATATGAGATCTGTGAAAATTTGGTAATTTTTGGACAAATGATGATTATTTGGTGAATTTAATGCTCGGTTTTGGCTAAAAATGGTGAAAAATACTTAAATATCATGATAAATTTTGGAAAATTCCAGATAAGCTTTTTATAACATGTAAAAGTCACACACAAAATTTTAGGTCAGTTAGAGAAGTCTAAGTAGGCTTTTCTGTTAAACGAGTTCTAGGGTTTTCTAGCTCGGTTTTAGTGAAAATGGCATGTAAAAAAAGATTTTGGTTCTGGAAAACTTACAGCGGACTATGTGGATGGCAGGGGTCATCCAGGAAAAATTTGGGATTTTTCTAAGGTCGTTTGGTATTTACGACATATTTAGTGTTTAAATGGTGTTTAAAAATAGATAAATAAATTTTAAATATAAAAATTAATTCTGGAAATATTTTTATAAAATTCCCCACTGTCAAAGAGTGATTTGTGCAAAATTTCAAGATCTGAGATTAAACGGATAATTATTTGTGCAAAACAAACTTTTAAAGTCTAAAACGCGTAAACCGGTAAAGTTCGCCTAAACGAGCTGACTGGTGTATAAAAACCCAAAAAATGAGCTATTTTCATATAACTGAGTTAAACAGGTAAAAATAAATCATCCGAAAATAATTCGGATGATTTGGGTAATTTTATCCGATTTAACAGTTTCCGGTACACTAAAGACGGAAACTGGTCCCACGGCCAACCGGGGCGTCTAAACCGAGCTCTAATTTCACAAATTTAATTAAATTATCAGTCAACAACTATTTTCGGGTCGTGTGTGACCAAACTCATTTTTGAAACGTAAAAACGGATAACCGTGCTAGGCACGCAAAACGGGGAAAACAAACTAATAGTAATTTTAACTATTAAACTCTAAATGATATCACAATCTGAGTCCGGAGAAGTGTTTCTGGGTTAACATTGCCCCCGGAACGGGTACAGTACTGGGTTAACAGTGTCCCCAGATGTACCGGTTAACACGGTTAAAGTTATATTAATAGTAATTGTATAGTAACGAACTTAGGGATCGTATTACAGATCCGGATTAGTAGCTGCGTACTGTGTTACCTACTTGCTTGCGAAAGGTGAGTTTCACGAGCCCCTTTTTCTGAATTGTTTTTAAATATTTTCTCGGGGCGGAAAGCATGTTACTATTAAAATGTTTAAGTACATACTGAACGCATGGATTTGCGTGTATTTATATATATCTTATTGTACGGGAATCGTACGGAAATGTACTAAGATGGTAATTGTCTGAGTTGCTAACATTGTAAGGCCCCGTAACACGAGTGATTAGCTAAAAGCCGGTAGAGTGTGAATAGTACTATTGGTCTGACAAACCCAACTGGTCCGGCATGGATTTGCTGATGTTTCCCAGCCAGTTGCACATGTCTATTTTGTTGTTATTTATTTTTGCTATGTAATGTTAGGCATAGCGGTTTGGGGCAGGTTCGTGGGCGGAGTATGCCACGAGGTTGTATGTGGATAGTCAGAGGTTTCACTTGTGGGCTCAGCATAATTGCATCGCTAATATATGATATTTATAATGATTTGTCACTGTTTATTTAAATTAGTGAAACTCACCAACTATTCGTAGTTGACCCGTTTTCTTTACATGCTTTCTAGGTACCCCCAAACTGGAATAATTGCTACATGCTTGACGATGCGTGCTTTTTGTGGAAGCTAAATGATCTTTTTGTATTAAATATGTTAATGTACTGTTGGTAAAACTTATGTGTTAACGCCTAGACGGTAACTAAACTCGGAACAATGTAATATGGTGTAAATTAATGTAGTGGTGTTTTCTTTATAAGCAATGCTGTTGATATCAGACGTGTCTGTTGCATCCCGTTTACGTTTCCGCTGCGGTTACGGGGTGTTACAGAACTTGGTATCAGAGCCATTGGTTATAAAGAATTAGGATGTCTTTAAAAGATACCTAAAATATAACCAGTAGCTCAAGTATTATAGGATCTGAATATCAACTAATAATTTATAGTGACGAGATTTGGATGAACTTGGATGGGCAAGTGAGTTATTATGGTCCGGAACATAATAACAGACTTGTCCACACAAGGGAATTCAGGGGAAGTCACGGGGAACATTAATAGGTAAAACCGGCAACATATGTGTAAGTATATGATAATATGTTTATGTGACAAAGTTGTATAAGTATGTGTATATTAATTATGATTTACAGTATGGAAGGAACTATATGTTTGCTAACTTGTGTACAGGTAAGGATGTCGAGGTCACGAAGTCTGTCAGTGGAGGAGGACCCGGAGGAGGCCAGTTCCGGGAACTCTAGGAGCTTACGCCTAGCATCCAGCACCGAGCCTAGTAAGACTAGCCGTAGGAGTACTAGCCTGTCCTCCCCTACTAGGGTTGCCAGATCCCCCACCCCACCCGCACCACAGGCCACCCCTACCCCTCCCAGACCCGGATCCCGCCTCACGGCGCGGATCAGTGTCCCCTATGTCCCACCTACCTCTACCCCACCCAGACCTACTTTCCACAGGGGCGAGTCCTCCCGCCCCCAGCCCGAGCCTGTGCCTCCACCCGTGTGGGGTACCCCTAGGATGGAGAGGGATGAGCGTCCCTCCTCCGAGGCTGCATGGCTCCGAGTGCTCACTGAGCAGGTGGTTGAGCACACCGTCGCCTTGACGGTGGGGATCCAGAGGAGGAGACACTTGGCGGACTGCGTACTGGACAGCCAGTACGCGATTGGCCAGCTGAGGAGGGAGAGCGCATACTCCCAGTGGATGATTGACCGGATGGAGACACGGATCCGGGGTTTGCTGGCGGTGTTGGTGGTGATGGTGGCAGTGTTGGTGTGGTTGGTATACCACCATGCTTAGTTATGTTAGGGTGGTAGTAGTCAGGGTCCGCTTTTTGATACTCTGTGTAAGCAGTTAGTGGCGATGCTAACATAGAGTGAATCTTGGGTAGTTATAGTACAGCCACTAGCCCATAGGGGGTCTCTTTTGGGGATATCATTGTAGATACTTTTGGTGTATCATTCATGCACTGACCCATAGCGGGTTATGTCGAAATGATGCCGATGTAGGACTGATGTATGAAAACTTAATCTATGTGATGATGTTTATATAATATGTACTGATGTTTATTAATGAATGGAATGTGTGTTGTGTATCGAGATTGAAATTTGTATTAAATATATGTATTTTTCTTAATGTTGTGTAGAATGGCACCAAAACGGTCAGCTCGAATGTCAGAAGTGGATGTGGATCGTCTGATTGCTCGACAGTTAGAGGCGGCGATACCGGATATAGTATCACGCATCGCCGCCAGTATTAACAATACGACCAATCCAGATCCTGCGAGCAATCAAACGACCACCAATAATGATGGGGAACAAAATGTTAACCCTCCACCGAACGGTAACCCGATTCCGAGTAATGACGCACCGCCTAGGGTGGTCGTTACAGACAGTAATGGCCCTATACCTAGTGTAGAAACGAACCGCACTGAACCGACTCCTGCAACAAAGGGATGTTCAATTAAAGATTTTATGTTGTGCAAGCCCCTAGAATTTAGCGGGTCTGAGAGACCAAATAAGTTGGTTAAGTGGATTGAGAAAATAGAGTCTGTTGTGAACATCAGCAACTGCCCTGAGGATTACGTTGTTAAGTATGCTACCTGCACGTTCACGGACCATGCCTTGACATGGTGGAACACAATAGTGCAAACTCGCGGTCAGGCAGCGACAAACCGCATGACCTGGGCAGAGCTCAAGGCCCTTGTACTGGAACATTTCTGCCCGAAAAACGAACTGCAGAAGTTAGAAAACGAATTGTGGAACCTGGAGATGCAGGGGGCAGACCACTTGGGTTATACAAACCGATTTAATGAGTTGTCGCGATTGGTGCCATGGTTGGTCACCCCAGAGTCAAAGAGGGTTGAGCGTTATATATGGGGACTAACTCCAGTAGTAAGGAGTATAGTCAACTCTGGGGGACACAAGACATTTGAGGGTGCGGTGACGCAAGCTGGTATCGTCACATACGATTTCGTGAGGAGTGGGTCACTGAAGGTGGCAGGAGAGTCCGCTGGGGGAAAGCGGGGTACGTATGACAATAGGATCCAGATGAAGCAGCAAAATAAACGTGCTAGGCCCACTGCCCAGAACTACGCCATGACTAGTTCAGGCGGAAGGCAGGAATCGCAGAAAGGGACGTTCCCTAAGTGTGGGAAATGCGGTTACCAGCATGGTGGCGAGTGCAAGGGGGTAGTGTGCCACCGGTGTGGCAGGAATGGGCACTACGCATCGAGTTGTAGGACAAACCTAAACAATCTGAACCGACAACCGCAACCTATCCGTGCGCAGCCACCTAGGACCCAACCAGCCCGACAACAAAACCCACAAGGAAACCAAATGATGACCACCAGCCGTGCTTGCTTTGAATGCGGCAGCACAGATCACTTCAAGAGATACTGTCCGAAACTGAACCAGGGAGGAAATGGGAGGCAAACCGTGGGTCAGGCATCGTCGTCCAATCCGGCGAGAGGCCGAGCATTTGTGATGGGGGCGAACGAAGCACGCCAGGACCCCAGCGTAGTGACAGGTACATTCCTCGTCTCTGATCATTACGCTTCTGTATTATTTGATACGGGCGGCGATAGAAGTTTTGTCTCCGTTCAGTTCCTATCGATAGCAAACCTTCCGATTAGTGAAACCATAGAACCTTATACCGTAGAAGTCGCTAACGGTAAAACCATGATAGTTAATCAGATAGTTCGGAATTGCCCTTTTATTCTGAACGACCAATCCTTCCTGATTGACTTATTACCGTTAGAATTAGGTAGTTTTGACGTAATAGTGGGAATGGATTGGTTAGCACGTAACAAAGTGGAAATAAACTGTGAAAAGAAAATCGTCAAGATCCGGGTGTCGGATGACGAAGAGGTGTTAGTGCAAGGAGAGAAGTCGGGCACAATGATACCATTTATATCCCACCTCAAGGTGTTAAAATATATACGCCAGGGATGCGTGGCGTATCTAGCGAGCTTGACGGCCACAGATTCTGAGGAGAAACGGGTGGATGATATCCCGGTGGTACGCGAATTTCCACAAGTTTTCCCAGAAGAACTTCCTGGATTACCGCCAACCCGACAGGTCGAATTCAGAATCGATTTAATACCTCAAGCTGGCCCTGTTGCTAAAGCACCCTACCGACTTGCACCGTCCGAGATGCAAGAATTATCCAATCAGTTGCAAGAATGGTTGGATAAAGGATTTATACGTCCTAGTCATTCCCAGTGGGGTGATCCTGTATTATTCGTGAAAAAGAAGGACGGGAGCCTTAGAATGTGCATTGATTACAGGGAGTTGAACAAGTTAACAATTAAAAATAGTACCCTCTTCCCCGAATTGATGATCTGTTTGACCAGCTGCAAGGTGCGAGCTATTTCTCAAAAATCGATCTTAGATCGGGATACCATCAGGTTAGAATTCAGGAAGAAGATATCCCAAAAACCGCATTCCGGACTCGCTACGGCCATTACGAGTTCTTAGTTATGCCTTTCGGACTATCAAATGCGCCGGCAGTGTTCATGGACCTCATGAATCGAGTCTGTAAACCCTACCTCGACAAATTCGTTATCGTGTTTATTGACGATATTTTGATCTACTCGAAAAGTAAAGAAGAGCACGAGCAACACCTAAGAATAATTTTAGAGCTTCTGAATCAGGAAAAGTTGTATGCAAAATTCTCCAAGTGTAACTTCTGGTTACAAGAAGTACAATTCCTCGGTCACGCTGTAAACCATCAAGGGATACACGTTGATCCGGTAAGGTTGAAGCAATTAAGAATTGGCAAGTGCCTAAATCGCCAAAGGAAATCCGCCAATTCTTAGGCTTAGCTGGATATTATCGTCGATTTATAGAGAACTTTTCCAGCATCGCCCAACCTTTAACTCTCCTGACTCAAAAGGATCGAAAGTATGAATGGGGAGAAGAGCAGGAGACGGCGTTTCAAACGTTAAAGCAAAAATTGTGCCAAGCGCCGATTTTAAGTCTCCCCGATGGAGACGATGGTTTTGTCGCGTATTGTGACGCATCGCGTAGAGGGTTAGGATGCGTGTTGATGTAGAATAATAAGGTTATAGCCTATGCTTCCCGACAGTTAAAAGTACACGAGAAAAATTACACTACTCACGACTTAGAACTGGGAGCGGTTATCTTCGCACTTAAAATCTGGAGACATTATCTCTACGGTACGAAGTGCACCATCTTCACCGATCATAAAAGTTTGCAGCACATATTCGATCAGAAAGAACTGAATATGAGGCAACGAAGATGGGTCGAGTTGTTAAGCGATTATGACTGTGACATCCGTTATCACCCCGGTAAGGCTAACGTCGTAGCCGATGCCTTGAGTAGGAAAGATCGGGTTAAGCCATTGCGAGTGCGAGCACTGGGGATGATAGTCCAGTCGAATCTTTCGGACCTGATTCGAGTCGCTCAACGTGAGGCGTTGAAAGAGGAACAATTGGAAAAGAGGGACTTTACGGCGATGAGAAGAATTTCGAACAGCGCGTGGACGAAATTCTCTATTTCAAAAATCGGGTTTGGATCCCGACCCTCCATGACCTTCGTGAATTAATCATGGACGAAGCGCATAGATCGAAATATTCCATACATCCGGGATCGGATAAGATGTACAAGGATGTGAAGGAGTTCTACTGGTGGCCGGGTATGAAAAAGGATATAGCAACGTATGTCGGTAAGTGTGCGACTTGTGCGAGAGTTAAGGCGGAGCACCAGAAACCCTCGGGGATGTTACAACAACCGGAAATTCCAGAATGGAAATGGGAGCAAATCACGATGGATTTTGTGACACATCTCCCTAAGACGTCCCGAAGACATGATGCAATTTGGGTAATCGTGGATCGATTAACCAAATCGGCACATTTTATCCCGATTAGGAATAATTATAACACTGAGAGACTTGCGTAGATTTATATAAATGAAATTGTGTCTCGTCATGGGATACCCATCTCAATCATCTCCGATCGGGATAGCCATTTCACCTCCAATCTTTGGCAAGCTGTGCAAGAAGCGCTGGGAACGCGTATTGATCTAAGCACAGCTTACCACCCTCAGACCGATGGTCAGTCTAAGAGGACCATCCAAACCCTGGAGGATTTGCTTCGTGCATGCGTACTGGATTTTAAGGGAAATTGGGATCAACATCTCCCACTCGTTGAATTTTCCTATAATAACAGTTACCATAGCAGTATAAAGGCAGCGCCTTACGAAGCATTGTATGGTCGGAAGTGCCGATCACCACTCTGCTGGACTGAAGTGGGCGACACTCAGGTTATTAGATCAGACCTGGTCCAGGAAACGACCAGCAAAATCCTTGAAATTAGGAACAATCTGAAGGCCGCGCGGGATCGGCAGAAGAGTTATGCCGATTCCCGTAGAAAACCGTTGTCGTTTGAGAAAGATGATAAAGTGTATTTGAAGGTATCACCTTGGAAGGGTGTAGTTAGATTTGGAAAGGCGGGGAAGTTAGCCCCGAGATATATTGGACCATTCAATATTACTGCAAAAATCGGTCCCGTAGCATACCGATTAGAACTACCCGATGAACTGAGTGCAGTTCACAACGTGTTTCACGTATCGAACTTGAAAAGATGTCTGGCGGATGAGACATCGGTGTTACCTTTAGAGGGTGTCCAAATAAGTAATAAGCTCAATTTCGTAGAGGAACCCATAGAAATAGTAGACGGGAAAATCAAGCAACTTAGACACAATAAGATTTCGTTGGTCAAAGTTAGATGGAATTCACAACGAGGCCCAGAATATACATGGGAATGAAATGACGAATTCCGGAAGAAATACTCCTACCTATTCCCTCAAAAGGAAGTAGTCGACGCGTAAAATTTCGAGGACGAAAATTTTTTTTTACGAGGGGAGAATGTAACGATTCTGGCAAAACCAGGTATACCCGAACCGGTATATACTATTTATGTGTTATTTAGTAATGAATATATGAATTATAATGCGTTTATACGAGTATGTATGATTCACAGTACGGACTATACTCGATTATGCAGTTAATCGTATTGAAAATACGATTAACCGATTAACGGTTATTGTAGCCCGAACGAATCGAGGATTACATTATAGACGAGATATATGATATTTAGTTATGTTTACGAAGTATTAAAGCTTCAGGATAAGTGAATTAAAGCACAGAAAAAGAATTTTCGATTTAATGGTACGTCGGTACGTTAAACGAAACCTTTAATACCAAACCGAGCAAGAGACGATCGATCAAGCCGAAAAAGATGCGCAACTATTAATAATATGATGTTTTAAGTTAATAAATGTCATGGTTTAAGTTTTTAAAAGTTTTTAAACCGGTTTTATATAAATTTCATTTTTTAAGCCGAAAACGACCGTTTTAGACTCGTTTTAAGTTGAATTAAACATTTAACCGAAAAACGAACAGAACCAGATTATCCAAAACATTATCCGGATTTCCAAAATCCAAATGGGTGGCTAGAAATGGAAAGGTGGGTCCCACCTCACCTCCCCTTGACTTCCGATCGGACAAGGGTATATCCCTTGTCACTTGTTATTTTTTTTTAAAACAAACATCTCAACCTTCATCAATTCTCTCCACATTATGACCTAAAAACCCGGATTTGTAGCAAGAAAAGTAAGGTAAAAATCGAGTTATTTACGTTTTCATCTTCTTTTCTTGAGTTTATTTGCAAGAAAATGAGGTTTCAAAGATGAAAACCGATTCTTGCATGATCAAGTGATGTATACGGGTTATACAAGGGATCTTGGTCCAAGAAAGGAGTTAAACGAACCAAAAATGAATTTTTACGGTTTAAACTTTAGTTTTGAAACAATAACCGAAACTATAGTGTAAGAGGCTTGATGGTGAGTGTAACTTGCTTCGTATTGTGGTATGTTGGTTGTAGGTTCTGTATTTAGTGGTAAATAAGGAGGAAAGACGAGTTTGTAGCTTGTAGTGGCGGAAAACAAAAGGTATATTCGGTTTATGTTCGGTTAAGAGTGTTTTGGACAGATTGTGGTACATTTAGAGTTAGGCTACGAAATTTCACAGAGATGATCTACACATGAAAATATGAGATCTGTGAAAATTTGGTAATTTTTGGGCAAAGGATGAATATTTGGTGAATTTAATGCTCGGTTTTGGCTAAAAATGGTGAAAAATACTTAAATATCATGATAAATTCTGGAAAAATCCAGATAAGCTTTTTATAACATGTAAAAGTCATACACAAAAATTTAGGTCAGTTGGAGAAGTCTAAGTAGGCTTTTCGGTTAAACGAGTTCTAGGGTTTTCTAGCTCGGTTTTAGTGAAAATGGCATGTAAAAAGAGATTTTGGTTCTGGAAAAATTACAGGGGACTATGTGGATGGCATGGATCATCCAGGAAAAATTTAGGATTTTTCTAAGGTCGTTTGGTATTTACGACATATTTAGTGTTTAAATGGTGTTTAAAAATAGATAAATAAATTTTAAATATAAAAATTAATTCTGGAAATATTTTTATAAAATTCCCCACTTTCAAAAAGTGATTTGTGCAAAATTTCAAGATCCGAGATTAAACGGATAATTATTTGAGCAAAACAATCTTTTAAAGTTTAAAACGCGTAAACCGGTAAAGTTCGCCTAAACGAGCTGACTGGTGTATAAAAACCCTAAAAATGAACTATTTTCATATAACTGAGTTAAACAGGTAAAAATAAATCATCCGAAAATAATTCGGATGATTTGGGTAATTTTATCCGATTTAACAGTTTCCGGTACACTAAAGACGGAAACGGGTCCCGCGGCCAATCGGGACGTCTAAACCGAGCTCTAATTTCATAACTTTAATTAAATTATCAGTCAACAACTATTTTCGGGTCGTGTGTGACCAAACTCATTTTTGAAACGTAAAAACGGATAACCGTGCTAGGCACGCAAAACGGGGAAAACAAACTAATAGTAATTTTAACTATTGAACTCTAAATGATATCACAATCTGAGTCCGGAGAAGTGTTTCTGGGTTAACATTGCCCCCGGAACGGGTACAGTACTGGGTTAACAGTGTCCTCAGATGTACCGGTTAACACGGTTAAAGTTATATTAATAGTAATTGTATAGTAACGAACTTAGGGATCGTATTACAGATCCGGATTAGTAACTGCGTACTGTGTTACCTACTTGCTTGCGAAAGGTGAGTTTCACGAGCCCCTTTTTCTGAATTGTTTTTAAATATTTTCTCAGGGCGGAAAGCATGTTACTATTAAAATGTTTAAGTACATACTGAACGCATGGATTTGCGTGTATTTATATATATCTTATTGTACGGGAATCGTACGGAAATATACTAAGATGGTAATTGTCTGAGTTGCTAACATTGTAAGGCCCCGTAACACGAGTGATTAGCTAAAAGCCGGTAGAGTGTGAATAGTACTATTGGTCTGACAAACCCAACTGGTCCGGCATGGATTTGCTGATGTTTCCCAGCCAGTTGCACATGTCTATTTTGTTGTTATTTATTTTTGCTATGTAATGTTAAGCATAGCGGTTTGGGGCAGATTCGTGGGCGGAGTATGCCACGAGGTTGTATGTGGATAGTCAGAGGTTTCACTTGTGGGCTTAGCATAATTACATCGCTAATATATGATATTTATAATGATTTGTCACTGTTTATTTAAATTAGTGAAACTCACCAACTATTCGTAGTTGACCCGTTTTCTTTACATGCTTTCTAGGTACCCCCAAACTGGAATAATTGCTACATGCTTGACGATGCGTGCTTTTTGTGGAAGCTAAATGATCTTTTTGTATTAAATATGTTAATGTACTGTTGGTAAAACTTATGTGTTAACGCCTAGACTAAACTCGGAACAATGTAATATGGTGTAAATTAATGTAGTGGTGTTTTCTTTATAAGCAATGCTGTTGATATCAGATGTGTCTGTTGCATCCCGTTTACGTTTCCGCTGCGGTTACGGGGTGTTACACTAAGTTTGGATTTTTAGGGTTTAAACTTCCAATACTAAATCTAGGTTTTATTTTAAACGAGTCGTTTCCATTTTCCGGGTTCATTACATTCTCTTATAACATTAAGTTGGTTACTTTAAGGTTCGTTTAGAGCCGATCTATTCTAGATTCTAGTTTCAAGATTAAACGTTTATAAAAACATAAACTTTAAGATCAAAAACATACCTTTACGAGTTCGTTCGGTCTCGGTTAGCTTGATTATAAATCTTGAACCTTGTATCTATCTATATATTGAAGATCTATCTATGTTTGGCTAGATATTTGGTCTCGGATTCTTTCTTTCTCTCTTGCGGCCGTTTATAGGAATATGTGTGTGTGTTTGGAGTGTGTGTAGAGGTTATGGAAAGATGGAATGAGGAGTTAGAGTTTTAGGATGGTTTGAGTGGTATTTATATCCCTTAAAGCCCATGGATCTAAGGCTCATCCCACCATCTTAATCCATTTAATTACCCAAGTCCATAATTCTTTCTATATTTAATATTAATTAAATATTAACACTTGTTTTTAAATCATAGACTTCTTTTATTTATTATTATAAAATTCGGGATGTTACATAACATGTTGTATAAAATTCCACAGTTACACAACATTTTTATTCTATTAAACGATTTCTGAAGAATGAGACTAACCAGTGGCAGTGTAAGCACGGCTGTGCAATAGAGCATAAGCGAATATGGTGGCAAAGCGAGTACGGTGGAGCACGGTCGGGAACGGAGGAAGACGGTGGATCACGACAGTTTGATTTTTCTACCTTTGAAAACCCTAAATTCGCCGTCGTGTCAGAGAGATCGGAGACATATCGATTTTGACTTCTATGAGAATGCTTGATTACAGAACTAGTCATTTTGATTTCAAAAAACCATAATTACCCCTGCAGGTTCTTCATATTTACAAATTACCATTATTTTTTTTAGAATCCCTTATTTTTTTATATATGTGGACCAAATTGGTTCTCAATAGTTCTCAAAAACCCAATGGTTCTCTTAGGATCCTTACCCTATATATATATATATATATATATATATATATATATATATATATATATATATATATATATATGGGATGGTTCAAGAGAGAAATGGTATTATTGCAAGAAATGTAATAAATGAATATGGACCACTAGTTTTGTTTTAAGTTTTAAATGTTTAAAGTTAAATAAATAAACTATTAATTATTCTCTTTCTTCAATTAATATAACTAATAAACCATAATACTTATTTATTTAATTAATATAACTAAATAATATATTATAATTAGAAAATATTAAGAACCCATTTATTTTTATAACTTACTTTTTGTTTCTTGAATTTTTATTCTAAACACGTATAGTTTATTCATACATTAAAATTTCTTTCTATCCAAAACTAATTTCTTCCAACTCAATATATTAATATCCATCAACACATACTTACATTATGATGAATAATACAAAAAAATATTTTTACATGTGTTTGCGTTAGATATCAACAAAAAACATACAACCTACACAAAAACGTATAATTTACACTCGTTCTAAGAATAAGACAGCATATAACCTACACACAAAAAACATTTAACCCACACACAAAATTCATCATCAATAAAATACACACGCACACAAAAAACACCTACACACGAAAATTTTAACTTTGTGTAGATTATCTACACTTGTTCAAAACAAGTGTAGGTTATATAACTTTGTAGGTTATATAACTTTGTGTAGGTTGTATATTTATTTAACTTTGTGTAGATTATACGTTTTTATTGCTCAAAACTAGTGTAGGTTATATAACTTTGTGTAGGTTGTATATTTATCGAACTTAAATACGTTGATATATGCTAATATATTGAGTGGAAATTATATTTTTAATATAAAGAAATAGTATTATATGAATAAATTGTATTTATGTTGAATAAAATGAAGAATGTGTAAATAAAAAATAAAACTAAATTAGTGTTTTTATCTTTTTAATTATTATAGTTAAATTAGTTAGATATATTAATTAGAGATATTTATTATGGTTATATTAGTTTTATTAATTGGAGAGAGAGAGAGTGCATTTATTGTTACATTAATATCTTTTTTATTTATTTTTAAATATTTAAAACCTAAAATAAAACTAGTGGCTCATATTCATTTCTCTCATTTCTCTCATATATATATATATATATATATACTAGTGGCTCATATTCATTTCTCTCATTTCTCTCATATATATATATATATATATATATATATATATATATATATATATATACACATATATATATATATATAACAAACGAGCACGCCCGAGCTGAGCTCAATCTTGGAAAAACAACTAACAAGCCGAGCTCGAGCTTGAGCCCTCGTAAGTTAAAACAAGCCGAGCTCAGGATTGGATTGGCTCGTTTACACCCCCTACGCTTAAGCAAATGCTTCATTTTCCAGTAGCAAAAGCAATAACTTATTTTATTTTATTTTTCCAAAAAAAGGTTCAATTAGTTTTTCTTCAATTAATCGTCCATGGTATAGAAACATCCAAACGATTTACAATGAAGTGGCCGGTAAACGGGCAACAAGTTGTGCCGCAACCCCCTTTTGGATAGCAAACCCAATCCTACTAAAAACAAAGTTTCGGTTCTTATGAGCCGATACGTTACTATGCACAACTTTCTGAACCCTATTCAAAAGGTCCACAGCATCCGGAGCTAAGAAACCAAAGTGTCAAAGGCAAAGGGGATAAACACGTACTGATTCTCCAAACAAGCTCTCTCGTGTTTCGCAACCTTGCCTGATGCCGCCTTCAATGCTTCCTGGCCTGCTACAAACCCATTGTCCCTAAGCCCAACAAGAGGGGACACTCCTGTGAGGTTGACACAAGCGTGTTTTCCCCCTACCCACCTAAAAACAAGAATATCGGCCGGTCTTAATGTAGACCTTCCTTCTTGAGGATCCGTAAGAAAGTTTACGGGGGCTTCCTTTTTAGCCGAAATTCCGGCTCGTTTAAGGGCATCGCATAGAACATCCCTCACCAAATCATGTCTGTACTTAAACCTAGGCAACTCTTTGCAATGAACTGCATGCTCGCTAAAAGAATCCAAACAAACCTTGCGGCAAACCGGGCACGACTCATCTAACGTAAACAAAGAGATCATTAACCGATACTTCAGGATGGCCCGGTACTCCAAAGCCGACATATGTTGGCTCAATCCTTCAATAGGGAGAACACTTAAGTAATCCTGAGCCCGAGGAGCCCGAAGACACTCAAACACCGCTTTCTGTGTTAATTGTACTTTAAGAGACTTATCTTCTTTATCCAATAAACGTGTCACATGAAGCTGCAGGACCTCCATTTAAGCATATAAAAGTGTCTTATGTACACCAGCTTGTCTAGCAAAATGCATAGATCAAAGAACAAGTAAACTCTTCAGTAAATCTAATAGCAACTTCCACATAATAAGAATCTAAAAGAGGCTACTAAATCCTTAAAGACAAGGTTTGTTGGTTGTAATTTACCAAGCCATTTGTTTTCATTACATGTTGCTACCTATGCACAAGTCCATTCACCTTTAACATATTAATATAATATTGGAGTAAGCATTAGTAGCTTTTCGTTCATATTCCACTTTCTTCATAAGGCTAGTAACTGAATCAATCGTTGAGAAGAATGTTGTATGCAAAAATAAATAAATAAATAAAAGAAGAAAAGATAGGGAGTAATAGTTCTATTTGTTTTAGAAGGCATCAAGGATTGAAGGGTGCTAAATGAAAAACATCCAAGTTTCAAAATTTGTTTTAGTGAACTAAAAAAAACAAACAAATAATTATCTGCTAGAGCTTGAAAAAACAACTCACGAGTGGAGCTTGAGCTTTGGAAATATGGCTTGAAACGACAGGAGCTTGAACCCTTGTAAGTTAAAACGATAAAATGAATTATAAAAATGGAAGGTGGAATACCCTTGCCCGATGCATTTTTCCAACACCCCATTCTAACCCGAACACGGTTTGAAGACCGTTTAAAGTCATTAATCTATGGCCCAAATAAAAGTTTATATTTTTTTTTAAAATGACCAAAAATCATCTTTGCTTATAATCCATTTTGATCCGAACCAAATGCGAGACCTTTTTTAAATGGCCCGAACTCATTTTGCTTATAGCCTATTTTAACACAAACCAAAATGAATTCTTTTTTTTAATGGCCTGAACCGAGTAATCATCAAAACAAACATCTATCTCGAAACTAAAACAATGGTTGAAAACAAACAAATGTAAACTTCATGGATAGTCACTGAATAATTCACCAGAGTTATTTTCATCACCACTGTTGTAGGGTCTGTTGGAATCGGACAAATCGAAAAATCTTATTTAGAATCTTCAAAATGGCAAAAATTACTAACTAAGAAAACATACTTTCAAATATGAGATATAGAATTCATTAGAAAGATGTGAATTACCCTTACGGACCGGATTTGCCTCAAAGTTGACTCAAGTTGGCGCTTGAGTTGCCCAGTTCTTTCAGCTTCGGCAGGCACACATCTTCCCCAAAAGTTGGTTGTGTTTCGAACATTCTGGAACCAACAAATACCAATCTTTTAGCGTAGTTTTATATGTTTAATATATAAATAAATACATACCCAAAAGTTGTACAGACTCTTATTTAGCTTTCTGCAACATGTACTTGTTGTAGCTGCTTTGTTATGCGATAAAAACTCGTTGAGCATGCTGTAATATAAAGATTTAATTAAAACAAACACAAGTTTACCAATTTTATACCATAAATAAAACAACAGTGATCAATGAAGTTTGGATGCCTATAAATCCCCAATCAAAATCAACTTCAGTCGTATATTGGATAACAGGTCTCCTGCAGAATATATGTTGCAACCTTGAAAAAGCCCCCAATTTGGCGAAGATCAAGAATCCTCCTAAACAAAAAAACTAAGGTTAAAATCGTTCGTGATCACCATCAATCGACCAAAAAAAAAGGATTCAGTTGTAACATACAAATCTGGGAAAGAGTTATGGCAGCCTTGGATTGATCAAAATCACCAGGAGAGGGGGGAAATTGAAGCTTGCGGTCGGTAGAAAGGGTTAGGGTAGAGGTGCACAAAAAACCCGTACCCGGAACCGGACTAAAAAAAAATACCCGGAACTGGTTTTTTTTATACTCAGGTATTCTATGCCCCCGGAACCGACCCTACCCGTAGGGTATGGGTAGGGTATGCATTTTGAGGTCAACACCCGTACCCGGAACCGTACCCGATTTATACCCGTAAATACCCGGACCCAGTCATACGCTATACCCATACCCGGTTATACCCGATACCGGATACCAATTTTCTAATACCTGAAATAATAATAGGTTATTATAGTATATTTTTATGTTTACTTCACAACTTTTATGTTTAAACTTTTGTCAAATGCATATTATTAAGTAAATAATTTGTAATTAAGTGGATTTATGGTTTTTATAATATAGTTTAATTATTTTTATAAATTACAAAGCAAATTTAAATTTTAAACAATATAAAAACGTATAAAAAAATTACAAATTTAAAACCGGGTATTAATACCCGGTCGTACCCGGACACATACCCGGTTCCAATACCTGA
Organism: Bidens hawaiensis; assembly: GCF_021521415.1. Classification (NCBI taxonomy): domain Eukaryota; kingdom Viridiplantae; phylum Streptophyta; class Magnoliopsida; order Asterales; family Asteraceae; genus Bidens; species Bidens hawaiensis. The sequence goes on along the minus strand of NW_027494680.1, from coordinate 205,398 downwards.
ACCCTATCATAACCTACCCGGGTACATAGGGTTGAGTTTTTCTCCTCAATACCCTACCCGATATCTCTCAATACCCGATTTTCCAATACCCGATCATACCCGAAACCGGTTCCATACCTAAACCCTGGTATTTAAAAAACCCGATTTATGCACCTCTAGGTTAGGGCACCTTGATTATAACAAGGTTTCAACTTACTGCAATAACACATATATGCAATTAGCGGTTTCCGTCACGAACTATTTCAATTAACCCTCCATTGATTGATAATGAAGAACGCATTCAATTCCATTGAAGTCTTTCAAATTTCGCCGGTGCAATAAAGGATCGTTGGAGGCCGGAGAATTAACGTGCTATTAATGTTACGGCGTCTCAAGAGAGAGAGAGAGTAAAGGAAGATGAAATGGTGCATATCTCTATTATAATGTAATATAGATAACTTTGCTTTTTTTCTTTATCTCGAAAATACAACCATTTTCGACGTATTAGACGAAAATTAGTAAATCCATCAGCTAAACATATATGATTAGGGGGACAGGGTGGTCCGTTATAGGCCACCCATCACGAGTGATTGGGTTTGGAACACTGCCGCCACCCCTTTCATCACGAGTGATGGGGGGTTTAGTGTGATCACCATCACACGTTGAATTCTCACAAAACCCAACACACACACACAAAAACCTATGTATGTATGTATGTATACCAAAATCCATCACACTACCATCACCCCCACTAAATTTCATCACTAGTGATGGAATATGGTGGGGTGAGGTGGCACACCACCATTGGTTGTTGTGAGTGATAGAAATTGGACCACTCCCACTCCCCTAAGGTTATTTGAATAATGAATTTAATTAAGGAAATAATTTAGTTATCATATTATATATTGCATATGTTTTTAATAATTACATTAAGGCTGAGGGTAGTGGGGGGTGGACGGGAGGGGGGGATGTGATCCATGTGACAGTCTAGGTGGCTCGCGCACACCACTACACCACCCAAGTGAACCGGGGCGCAGACGGCCCCCGTGGTCCGGACCACGAGGCTTGAACAAGCTTTTGAACATGGGGTGGATTAAATACTTGGGGGTGGGCAATCAAGCCCCACTACACCCTATGTGGTTTGGTTGAGAGGCTTGATCCAGTGCCATGTCATCGCCTACGTGTCGGGTTTTGATTGGATCACTTGGGGCTCAACCAAGCCCCATTACCCTTAGCCTAAGTAACGAATTCGGGGGGTCAAAACTTCCAAATTGTCATGTATAGAATTTATTTGTTATTGCAAATTATTTTTTCAGTTTGAAACAATACTTTCTAAAATAAAAATATAAGCCAAAAATGTTAAATATGATATCAAGGCATCTATTTGTTATATAGTCTTAACGTAATCTACCTATTCTAATAAAGTAAAACAACTGGGACACGTGTCACTTGGAGATTTATTCCTAGCCTCAACTTCCCGCTCAAATTAATTTCTATTTTTAATAAAATCATATTTATGTCAGTGTAATCAAAACATATCAGTTCATATTTTAATTAAATAAGTAATTACCTAAATTATAAAAATTACAAATATGCAGGTATTTATGTAAATATAATTAAATTATTTATATCTTTAATGAAATCAAATATAGGTCTAAAATGATAGAAAATAAATTTTGAATGAATAAAAATTTTATTCTCACATATTTATTCAACCTAGGGGTGCTTCGAGTTTGCCTTTTGGGTTTATGGTTTCTCGGGTCGGGTTCTTCGGGTTTCAAAGTTGTAAATTTAGAACCGAAACCCAACCCAAATTTGTCACAAATTTTCGGGTTCGGGTTCGGGTTGTTTTAGTTTGTGTTTTTCAAGTTGGGTTTTACTTGAGTTTCAGGTGTCTAACAAAACAAAATGTAAATAAAAAAAGTAAATAAAAGCTACAACGTGAAAACTAAAGCAACGTACACTTTTTTATTCCTTATGTAAATAACCAAATAATAAATAAACATAACTCAGTAAAATAAACATTATGTTCAAAACAATAAATAGTCAATCAACTATAATAGATGAAATAAGAACAAGTGGAATGTGTAGAGTTTTTCCTATATGTGTACATACCTAATATTAATATTATTATGTTTTTAAAAAAATAGTTTATTTGGGTTTCAGTGATCTTACAACGAACAGGATTCCATTGTAAATTCGTACGGAGCAATCAAAGAATTCCGGCAATAGGTAAATTCTCTGTGACCTCCCACCGTTCACGACATCCCTTGCTTCTCGCTGCGAACGGCTCCTCGGTGGAAGAGTAGAAGCGCTGGTCCCCTTCGGTCAAGTTGCTTGTACCTGCTGTTACCTACCGTAGGACCTCCGTCCCCGAAGCGAAGAAAGAGGAGCAGGAACAAGAGGTTAGGTTGACCCAAAGCCTAGACATCAAACCCAAGAACCAACCCATATTACTAAGATTTCGGTTTGGTTGGCCTTTTCTCGGGTTCGGGTTTGGGTTTTTTAGGTCAGGTTAGTTTTGGTTCAGGCTCGGGTTTTCTCGGGTCGGGTTTCAAGTAAAAGTGTCAACTCTAATTCAACCTTCATGGATACATGGAGTTTTCATCTATCTCTTTCGAAACTATAGTACAAGCATGTTTTATTCATGTTAATTTTATATACGATGTTTTTTATGTCATTATTAATGAAACAGTTTATCATCTTTTGTTAGAATTTGCTATTTCATTAAAAAAATATATTTACAACTTATAAAATCACTAGGTGCATATTTTTTACGAAGGAGCTGTGTAACAATCCACAACCTATTTGTATGGATATTTAATTAGAAAATATAATTTGTACTTATAAAACTATTTAACTTGATAAAATATAATTTTATTAGTTTATATTTAATCATTTAGTTTTATAGCTTAATAGTATTTCTTTTAAGCGTCACGTGTGTCACACAGGCTCTAAAGCTAGTTATCTTTTATATAGTAAATGTGAAGTTTGGCGCCGCAGAATGGATTTAGAGAATCTGATTCGAGTTTGGTTTATATAAGATATTTGTGGACAGAAATCAATAATGAAGTTGTGGCCGGGTGGCTTTCAAGCTGTTGCTGTTAAATAAGCATACCTGTTACGTGCGCGAGTTCGAACCTGGTTTATGTAGCGTGATTTTTTTAATATATGATGGATTGTGCTGTTTTTCGTAGCCGAGGGTTTGGATTTTGGTAGTTATTATTTGATAATTAGTATTTTGAATTGTTAAAAATTACAATCTAAAGATGTATTAACCTGAAAATAATAGAAGCAACCAACTAGGTTAAAATTGATAACAATTTTTCGAAGAAAGTTGGGCAAGCAAAGACGCAGCTTAAATACTTTAAGTACGCAATCACATAGCTCTTGAGCTTTTACATTTGAAACCCGATACGAAAGAAATTAGGAAACAACTAGCTACCTTAGATGAAGAATTTTTTAAGCAAGGCAAGTTGTTAGCTTTGTTGAACTCGCCGGTTATAATACCAAGATTTCGGTTTATGTGGTCAGGTTTTCCCGGTCGAGTAGGTAATGAAGATTTTTTTCTTGATGATTAAAAGGGAGTAAGCAAGTAAGAAAGTAATCAAAAGCGTTCCTTAAAATAGCAAGAACGTTTCTTGAAGAAAGAAATAGAAGTTTATGGTGTTTGGTTCTTTATTGGAGATTGGTTTCGCGATCGAAAATCAATTATATGCAATGCCTAATTGAGTCAAACTGTAGTTGGAGAATTAGGTACAGACTCGGTGTTGTGATGATTTGTAGTTGTATAGGTTTTAGTGACTAATATATTAGTTGTTTATGGATATCAACGCATCTCATTCTTCGAAAAAAAAAACAAAGACCAGTGTTGGGTTATATTCTGCTTCGCATTTAGTAAACCTTTCGGCTTCAGAAGTTCATGATCAGGCGGTGGCATAACGGTGTTCTGGGTTTGTGTGCAACTGGATTCTCTACATCTTTGTTGCTGTATACTCTCAGCTGTCATATCATAGTTCCTAAGTTTACCCGGTCTGGCGCAAAGCGCCGGGTAAATTAGTAGTTATATATAAAAACAACAAATAACTATCTAAATTAAATAAAACATTATCAACAGATTAATAATAATAATTATATATATGTAACGTTCAAAATTCAAATTTTAAAATAATAAAAAATGGCCGCTGTGTAACATTTCAAAATCTTTAGTACTTATATATATGAATCAAATCAAAAGTAATTAATAAGAAATGAATATTGTGATTTGTGAACAGGGCCGGCCCATAGCATACGCGTACTAAGCCACCGGACAGGGTCCAATAATATTAGGGGTCCAAATAAAAATCAATCTCTAAATCATAGATAAATTATAAACAAATGCTAAGAAAGTAATAATTCCATGTGGTTCGGTCAGGGACGGACTTGGTTTAGAACTAGGGGTAGCGTCTAACTTTCATCAGTAGTGCAAATTTTTATATGTTTTAATCGGTTTTCGTATTTCGTTACCCCTAAAAAAATATAGTATCACCCCTGTTTCTTTAAAGCTCAGCCAAACCAAAAGTCGAAACCAATTAAAACCCAACCAAATCTAAGTCAAAACCAAATAAAACCACTGTTTGTTTTTCCCTAATGCTTGACCGTTTGGTTTAGGCCGGACCTCCATGTTACAGCCGAGTAGCTGACGGTCGGTGCTCATTCAGAGTCCCTTTTTCACGGTTTGAATTCTACTTGTTCAATCTAGATATTCTTCTACTTCTATCTAAAAATTTAATTGTTTATTTGTTTATATAAATTGTTAAATTGAAATTGTTTATGCGCAATTGAATAACTTTTTTAGACACTGAACTTTTATTTTTTTTTTGTTTATAGGACTTGAACCCAATGCATCCCTATCATAAACCCTATTGGTAGCAATTTGAATTATCTGTATTTACCAATGGACCACTACCCCATTGTTAGCAATCGAGTAATTGATTTTTGTTTGTTGGATATATGGGTTTATGTATAAATTTAAATTGGTTATGGATTATAGTTTATGTTGTGTCCCTTCTTAAGGAAACTCAGAAGATGAAACAACAATCTTATTAGTAATCATTTTAAACGAAAATTCAAAGAAAATGATTATCATATCAGTGTAACACAAAGTATAAAAAAAACTATTGTATGAAAATACTAAAGAAAATTCGTTTGCATTGTATGTAATACGGTAAAATAGAATGTTTGAGCGTTACTTCTAAAATTTTAGTCTAGATCCGTCAATGGGTTAAGTTGATAGAATGCACTATATGCAAAGTAAGCAATTCGTGTTCGAACCTAGCGTTAAACTTATCTTTCGTTTGCACCAAAAGTTTCTTTTTTTTCTCCTTGTAATTAGTTGTTGCCCGTTTTTATGCGGTCTCGGCTCCGCTTTTGAAAATTTCTCCACTACTCACCGCGCTCTCCCTACCCCTTCAACCTTTCGTGAACTTCTGTCTAAAGCAGAAAATCATGAACTTTTCATGCAAACAATACATGTGTCTTTAACCCCATAGGCTGCCTTTGTTGCCCAGCCCAGATCTACCGGTTCATCTCGCACCTACCGTGGGTCACACAATTTCAATCGGGGACAGGGACGCGGGTTCTCGTATGCTCGTGGTCGTGGTCGCCGGTCACCTCAAACCTGTCAATTATGTCGAAAAGAAGGACATTCTGCCACTTCTTGTCCTAGCTTACCGACATATGCTCAACACGCTCCTCCTCTCGATGCAAACTTAGCACAAGCCTTTAAAGCACACTGTCACGTTACCAGCAACTATCCGGATTGGCATGTCGACTCTGGTGCTACCGCCCACATGACTCCAAATCCTGATGATGTCTATGCTCCTTACACAAATCCTAGTAATGCTTCTGTGACTTTCGGAAATGGACAATCCTTACCCGTTTCCAAAATTGGTCATGCCTCTATTCATCATGCAATTCCTTTAAAAAATGTTCTCGTGGTTCCCCATCTTACTAAGAGTTTACTATCCATCAGTAGACTCACAATTGATTCCCCTATTTGTAACAACCCAGGTTTTTTTTTTAAATTTATATTTTATTAAATACCCCACTCGATTCAATGTTTGGGTTATTTTTGTTTGAAAATATTGCGTTTATCGAATTAGATTGACTATTTTATTAATATTCAATTATTTATAAATATATCTTTAACGCTTTTACACTTTTAGCCCATACCATATAGTGTATCCTCATTTGTGTCCATACTTAAACCCCAGGGTCCAATCTATAAATATTATTATAACCCAGATCATCAACTTGGATACCCGTTTACCAAAACCGACCCATATTCAAATTTCGTGAACCCGTAATCAATCAATCAAGCAATTAACTGTCCAAAATCGTTTATAATCAACTTTTGATTAAGGGAATCAATTCGTACATGATTTCCGTCCTCACCGTGAATGTAATTGAGTTAATTACACCCTGTTGACTCGTCTTTTCCTTTTTAACCTAGCCGAAAAACCCTAAAATCGTTTCCTATATAAATGATGTGAATATTCTAATTAAACTCACACCTAACATCACTTAGCCGTCACCTACAAATCCCCCAACCTTAATTGGATATTAGCAGCCTCCGTATACTTCGTTCGTCTACCTCCATCGCCGGCCATGTTCTACATCATTTAACCCTACCTCCGATCGTTGTCCAAGGTAATTGTTTACATGGTTTTGATCGCGATCATGTATTTATTAAAAGCGCTAACATCAATTGATTTATCATCAACGGATTGAACGAGATCTGAGATCTAGGGTTTTTGATTAATTCTGGATATCCGTCTGTCTGTTTATAAGAACGGGTTTTTATGATATAAAAAAATTGATTTCAGAGCTCAGTTGGTTCTATGTTGTCCCCCCTGGAACTGGGGACTCGGGTACGAAACCTCCCTAGCCGGTTTATTTTGCTATTTTTGTTATTTATTCCTTTAATTAAATTGATAAAGGTTCAAATTATAAATGTTATAAGAAAGAAACTGATAGGTAACTATATACATATTTCAAAAGTTTGAATACTTAAATTGTTAACGTTCGTAAAGTATGTAACGAAATTTTATGTAACAGATTTGGTTTACAAAGGCAAGGTAAAAAGGTAATATGTAAAACTAGAGGTGGCAATGTGAGTGGGTTGGGTTGGATTTGGGTGATGAGTCAGGATGGGTATGGGTTAGGATGAATTTTTAAAATAGAGGGTCAGGATAGATATGGGTCAAGATGGGTAAAGCTAACCCATCTTGACCCAAGTAAGGTTGATATACAAAGGGTTTTAAAAACCCCTCAAAAAGATATTCAAAATAACTATTAAAAAAATAATAACTCAAAATATAAATAAAAAATGCAAAATGTAAAAATATTTCTCGCGTCATCCTCGTTCATTAAAAAAAACCGTTTTGTACCGGTTCAGGTTCGAGTTTTTCGGTTTTTTTTTCAGTTCGGTTTTGTGTTTTTTTCTTTTCGATCGGTTTCGGTATCTGCTCAGTTTCAATGATTTTGGTTTCGATTTCTCGGTTTTTCTGGTTTCCGTGTTGTTTTGTTTTAGTCAGTTTTTTCGGTTTCATTTCGTTTCGATTCATTTTGTTTTATTTTGGCCGGCTACGTTTAAGTTTTTTTGTTTCGTTTTGGTAAGCTTTTTGCTTTTTTTTTGTTTCGTTGCGGACAGTTTTTCGGTGTCATATCGGTTTTTTTGGTATCGTTTTGGTCGTTTCTCTATTTCGTTCCAGTTTTTTTGTTTCGTTTTGGTCGGTTCGGAGTTTTAGATTCGTTTTGGTCCGGTTTTTAAATTGCATTTAGTTTTTTTTATGTTTCCTTTTGGTCAGTTTTTCAGTTTCAATTCAGTTTTTTTGTTTCATTTCGGTCGTTTTTCTATTTCGGTTCAGTTTCGTTTCGGTTGTTTTGTTTCGCTTTGGTCGGTTCAGTGTTTTATTTTGTTTTGGTCAACTTTTCAGTTGCATTTCGCTTTTTTTGTTTCGTTTTGGTCGTTTTTCAATTTCGGTTCAGTTTCGTTTTGTTTTTTTTTTTGTTTCGTTTCGGTCGATTTGGTGTTTTTGTTTTATATTGATCAACTTTTTAGTTGCAATTCGCTTTTTTTTTGTTTCGTTTTGGTCAGCTTTTCGGTTTCATATCAGTTTTTTTTGTTTCGTTTTGTTTTTGTTTTTGTTTCGTTTTGGTCGGTTCAGTGTTTTTGTTTTGTTTTGGTCAGCTTTTCAGTTGCATTTCGTTTTTTTTTGTTTCGTTTTGGTCGTTTTCCTATTTCGGTTCAGTTTCGTTTTGTTTTTCTGTTTCGTTTCGGTCAATTTGGTGTTTTTGATTTGTATTGATCAGCTTTCTAGTTGCACTTCGTTTTTTTTTGTTTCGTTTTGGTCAGTTTTTCAGTTTCATATCGGTTTTTATGTTTCGTTTTGGTCTTTTTTCTAGTTCAATTTTGTTTCGTTTTGGTTTTTTGTTTCGTATTGGTCGGTTCGGTATTTTGTTTTGTTTTTGCCAGCTTTTCAGTTGCATTTTTGTTTTGTTTTGGTTAGCTTTTCGGTTGCATTTCGCTTTTTTTGTTTCGTTTTGGTCTGTTTTCCGGTTTCATTCCCGTTTTTTTTTGTTTCGTTTTGGTCGTTTTTCTATTTCAGTTCAGTTTTGTTTTTGTTTCGTTTTAGTCGGTTCGGGGTTTTTGTTTCGTTTTGATCGTTTTTTGGGTTTCGGATGAGTTTTGTTTCGCACGTGATAGTTTAGGTATTTTGAATTAGATAAATTTTGGATAACTTGGATATTTTGTTTTGACCCATTTTAACCTATAAATGAAACTCACTTGTATATTTCCAACCCATCCTGACCCACTTGAAGAATTTTTATGATCCATCCTAACCCATTTTACTTATAAAGTTTATCCATCTTGACCCAAAACAATCCATTTGGGTTGGGTTTGTCACCCTTATGTAAAACATAATTATTATGGGAAAAATGTAGTAAAATTAAATGACTTGATTGAGTAGTTGTTGCATATTCTAAGTTAATTTGAAACGGAAGTTTGAACAAAATAAGTAACCGAAACTTTAAAACAGTGTAACAGCCCAGCTATCACTGCATCATAATATTGGTCGCTTTGGCCGGGACGTACCACCATCGCCTCACGGATTTGCTTTTGGTTGCCCGGGTGGTCGCCCATCCTCATACTACTCCCATCGGAGTACGCTTAACTGTGGAATTCTCCTCTCATCCACTACAATTTGATGGGGAATGTATCCACCTCCTTGTAAAGAAGGCTTAGTTCTCCTTCCCAACCGATGTGGGATGTCACAATCCACCCCCCTTAGGGGTCCAGCGTCCCCGCTGAACTTGGCACCACCGGTCTTGCCCTGGCTTTGATACCATCTGTAACAACCCAACTACCACCGCACCATAATATTGTCCGCTTTGGTCGGGACGTACCACCATCGCCTCACGGATTTGATTTTGGTTGCCCACCTAAATCCTTTCCATCTCCATCATTTTACATCTTAGCCTCCACCATAAAAAACACACACTTAACCTAAACACTCTCTACTCTATTCAATTCAACGATCCAAGACCAACTGAAGGTAAGAAGTCATTTATCTCTGCTGACCCAACCATTTAGAACCCGGCACCGCAGCCCCAGGATGGCGAATGAGCCATTTGAATCTAGATCTAGCTTATTTCGGGTGTTTAATCAACCAAAAATGTGCTTAAGGGCCACCTTAGCTCTGGTCTGGACACCCCGAAGCTACCTAGGTCATAAACGATCAAACTCCATATCCTTGTTATGTTTTTGGGGCTGTGTGTATACTCGATGTGATAAGTTAATACACTTACCCTAAGTGGTAAGCTTATGTTATGTGAATGTTTTATAAAGTATATATGAATGAAATTGTGTGAATGATAGTATGAAGGAATGTATGTATGAAGGTATGAGTAAATGAAGAGGATATGGACCAGACCCTTATAATATCTGAAAGGATAGGGACCATACCCTTATAATATCTGAAAGGATATGGACTGGAACCTTATAATATCTGAGAGGTTATAGGGCGAAGACTCTTTAAAACGTATAATTAAATAGGTAAAGTAAGATAAAAATATGAAAGTATGAAAGAAGGAAAATAAAAAGGTAAGAATGAAGAGGGTAAAGTACAAAGGACAACAAAAATGAGAAGGGTGAGAAGGAATTCAGTACATTGATCTTAAATTTAAATGGTTGAGATTAATTTAATAAATAAAAATTGATGGAAAGGGCATGAAGGTAATAACCAATCTTTGTTGACTTTCTCTCTTCACATGCAAGGCACATGTCAATTCCCCCATCATTTTAAAATGTCCATAACTTTTTCATACGACATTATTTTTTTTTAAAAAATCACCATAATAATAAGAGTTTTTTATCTTTAATATGAGTATCATATTGTTATATAAAAATAAAAAAAATTTAATGGGTTTTTTAATTGTGTTTTTTTGTTGTTCATTGTGTAATATGTTGTTTCCATTGTGTTTTACGATTCAAATCATTGTTATATATATATATATATATATATTTACCACTGTGTCTTACATTTTAGGTCATTGTGTTATACGTATACACCATTGTGTCTTACGCTTTAGGTCATTGTGTTATACGTATTCACCATTGTTTTTTACGTTTCAAGTTATTGTGTAACATGTATTAATCATTGTGTTTATGTATTAGATAATTTGTTGTTATTTTATCATTATTTTTACATATTATTATTACACAACGGTGTTATTAGTATTTAAAAAAACATAATGATGAGTTGAAAGACACAATGACGAAAAAAACAATGACGAAAAAAGACACAATGATAAGCGAAAAGACACAATGACGAAAAAAGACATAATGACGAAAAAAGACACAATGATAAGCGAAAAGACACAATGGTGTGCGAAAAGACAGAATGACGAAAAAGGACACAATGATAAGCGAAAAGACACAATGGTGTGTGAAAAGACACAATGGTGTGTGAAAAGATACAATGATGAAAAAAGATACAATGGTGTGCGAAAAGACACAATGATAAGCGAAAAGACACAATGGTGTGCGAAAAGACACAATGCCGAAAAAAGACACAATGACAAGCGAAAAAACACAACGGTGTGCAAAAAGACACAATAACGAAAAAAGACACAATAGTGTGCGAAAAAACACAATGACGAAAAAAAGAAACAATGATAAGCGAAAAGACACAATGGTGTGCGAAAAGACAAATGGTGTGCGAAAAGACACAATGATAAGCGAAAAGACACAATGGTGTGCGAAAAGACACAATGACGTAATTTTTGTTTAAAATGTTATATAACAAAAATCATACTCATATTAAAGATAAAAAAATGCTTGTTATTATGATGATTTTTTTTAAAATATCGTAAGAAAAAGTTATAGACGTTCTAAAATGATGGGGTATTCACATGTGTCTTGCATGTGAAGAGAGAAAATGTATACAATTACCTCTATACCCCTTTTCTTTTGGCCCCACTTGACACATGTCAATTATTTATGGCTTCTCACACTTATCATTTTTGTGACCCTTTGTAGAATAACTTGACCCAGAATGAAGATATATATACTTATGTATGTATAAAAGAAGGTAAAGTATGAATGTATGAAGTATGTGAATGTAATGTATGTTGCTTGATTAACAAGAACTCACTCAGCGTAACTGACTTTTAGTATGCACGCATATGAATAGATTAAAGCAGCTGGCTTGAGGGAGACACATGACATGAGTTGTAGAGGCTAGCATCTGAAGAAGAACTGTCAAGATGTTTTAATACTATGTTTTAATATTATGTTTAAAGACAAGATTTGAATGTTTTGTATTAAATGGTTGACTTTTATAATTCCGCGAAATTTTTTTAATTAACTCTGATATTTAGAACTGTGTTTATGAGTAAATCCAACGCCAATGTAAGGCACCGGGACCGGGGCCTTATAAGATGGTATCAGAGCATAAGTTCGAGAGAATTAAGCATCCTACATGCTTAGACTCGAACAGAGAATGAGACTTAAGTAACAAAAGAAAGAAGATGCCAGTTCAAGAAAGTCATATGTCACTCAAGCAAGCTAAGTAAAGGTAAATTGTATGATTAATTTCATGTGTGATGTAAGAATGTGTAAGGAAGTTAGCTTAATTTCTAGGGATAGGAGTATATTTTAACATGAACTGTTTGGTTGTTTAATTGTTTAGAAGTAGAACTAGCACAAGTGGACTCATAAAGGGAAATGTGTAGGACACAGAAAGTAATGTGATCAGCTAATCATAGTTGGCCACTATTATTACATGTTAGCCTTACTATCCTTGTGTCACACCCTAGACCACGGCCTGGGCGCGCGACCTAGATGTTGATTATAACATTTGTTACTTTTCAAACCCGAAAATCCAACTCATTTTCAAATTTTCGGTTTTTGCTTATATACATATAGTTCGTTCTTATGTATTTACGTTCAATAACCAACACGTTTTGACGTTTCGATGTCATCGTGACTTTCGTTTATAATTTATATAATATTCTCAAAAATTCAAGTAATTAATCAATCGTTTTCTATTCAATTCATTTAATTTATGCAACTCCGAAATTTAATGTTGTATTTAAACGAGACCCGAGCTATACAAGTATAATACGAAAATAATCCAAAATTAATAAAGTCCCATTATCAAGTTAAATAACTCGTTAAAAAGCAACGTAAATCGCGGATTAAATCCAACCCGCCGGATTTTACGAAAAGTATAATAATTGTAAAATAAACGACCTCGTTTCCAATTAGCACTATAAATATCCCTTAATCTTTCATCTAAACTCGTCCCGATCCTCACTTCAATCTAAAACACGCTCTATAATCCCTAATCCGTTCACCTAAGTTTGTTTTCCGGCGAATTCCGTTCTCCATCATTCCGGCACGGTTTGAGGTAAACTTTATATGTTTTTCACTTGTTTTTCAGCGACTAACAAAACCCCTAACTTAGTTCGGGCAAACATGGAATAGTTTGAACGAATTACATCTAAGGTTTGAATGAAAAAGATGATGTTTTTGTTATATTATTATATAAATAATTGTTTTCACATCATAATCAGATAACAAGTTAGTCTAGTGGTTAAGCCATCGTTATGTGGTCCAGAGGACCCGGGTTCGAATCCGGGTCATGGCAGTTTTGATATATTTTTTTAACACACCTTTCTTTTATATAAAAAAACCAAAATAAATTATTAAAGATTATAAAAAATCATATAAAAATTTTTTAAGTTAAATAACATTAGTTACAATTTATAATTACTTTTCACCTTATAACCCAACTTTCGTTTCCGTTAAGTTTACATTAGAAACCCGATTAATATTATATTAATAAATATTATTTCGTTAAACTTTATAACACGCTAACATAGTTATTTTCAAGCTAAATTACCTCTAAAATCCATAATTCATAAACGTTAACATCTTAAACCCATCAAGTTCGTTCAAGACTAGTTTAACTTATATGTATGTGTGTGAATATATATATATATATATATATATATATATATATATATATATATATATATATATTGTATACACATTTTCGTTCGTTAGACTTTAACATTCGTTTGAGAAAAAAAAAATATACCGTTAACATCCAAACTCCGTAAACATTATAATATTCAAACTTAGTATTAACCTCGTAATTTAAAAATATTAAACTTAATAAATTCATTAAAATTTCGTTAATATAATATGATAATATTATGCGAAATATATAAAAATCCTGACAACTGGATTTATCTACTTTTTATAAGTCGTTAGTTAATATTTGTAGGACTCGGTCTGCCCAAGACACATACAATATTGATGTGGCTAGTGCGTTATGATTCAAGTCAGGTCATACCCAATAACAAGCTAGACAAACACCATAGATATTTGTTTAAATGATGTGACAATAGTGAATAGATATCAACACTTGATTTTGGGAATTGGTTTCCTAAACAATTGCACTTGAAAGAATAATGAATCACATGGATAATTTATTTTAGAGAGATTATTTAATGGTGTTATTTAATTAGTTAAACAACATCTAAGAGAGTTATATATATGTTGCATAAACCTTGTAACATGTAGCATCATGTTACATGTAACAAATATGTGGTATGTGTAATAAAATTTGATTTCAAATTTTGCATGTGGTGGACCCACATGGCCGCCCCCTTTATGGGGAATACACACCCCATTCACAAGGCATGCAATTTGGTTTATTGTCTCATCCATCCAAGAGCTCTCTCTCTCTCTTGAACTCTCTTTCAAATTTTGCAAGAAGATCTTCCTTCTTCTTATCTAAAATCGGCCAAGAACAAGAACAAGGAAGGGTTCATCACCAAGTACAAAACCTAGCTAAATTGGTGTCTTGTTGGTGGCTTGGGGTATACTAGCTTGAGGCTTTCTCTTTGGAGGCTTCCACTCACAAGAACATTATCTACCTTCATCTCCTTACTTTTAAAAGGTAGCAATAATAACATGCAATCTATGGAATTAATGTTCATTTGCATGTTCTTGGTTTTGAGTTTTTGATAGCATGCATGTCCAGTTTTGGATCCGGGCTTGGGGTTTATCTTAAAATCGGTTTTAACATGAATAAACTAACAAGAATTAAAACTTTAATCCGCTGCGTTTTTACATATAATGGGTTATATGGACTTTTATAATCTCATTAAAACCCAACAATGGCATCAAGAGCCGCTTAAATGGGTTCATGCTTCATTGGATATAAAATTTTTGGTTTTCTTGGTGTATTTAACCTTTTGGCCGAAAATTTTAGGAATATGGTTACCCCTTGATTTTTAAGATCATACTTTACATGCATGTGGTGATCTTGAAAGATTAAAGTCATTTAGATGATTAATATATTTGTTTGGACAAAACCCATAGTTTTCGGTTTTGTTACCCTTGGCCGAAAACCATTGGGTTAAAAAGGGGAACCATTTTAATCTTGTATTATTGCATATTTGGATGTGTATATTTGTTTTTTCATAACCTAGCTAAAGACCTTGTGTTTGTGTCGTGGTTTGTTTAATTATTCAAGTTGGTTGTAATAATTTTATTATTTTTTTTGAGTTTGTAATTTATTTATTTAATTTGGTTTGTAATAAATAAATTAGGATAGATGTATTTATTTTACAAGAAAATTGTATTAGGACAAATTTTGTAAAAGAAGATACATAAAAGTTTGAGTTTTGATTTTGGGCCTTTAAAGGCCCAAATGGGTTTCGTAGCCCAAGATGGAATTTAAGCCCAATGACCAAAGCCCAAATTTGGAGCCCAAAGGAGCTAGGAGCTAAGGTTGGAGCCCAAGTAAAAGAAGAAAGGATAACACAAAAGGAAAGGGACTTGAAGCATAAGGATGCGAGATCAAGTGGGAGTGCACCGCCTCTTTGCCATGTGTGTTGCTTACCCCTCACCCTTGACCTTTTTGGCACACTTGTTTCGGTCAACAAGTGTTGCCAAAGAAACACCTTTGTTTATGAACATATTTGTGTGGTTGTTTATTTTGTGCCTGTTTGGTTGATTTAATTTTGTTGTATCTAATATTAGGACACAGATAGTTAACAAATCAAAACTGAAAAACTTGCATAAAAATTGATTCCTTAGAAGTCATTAGGTAATAAAATTGGTTTTATTAAAAGGGTTAATGATTTCATAATAAAACGGGTTTTATTACAAGGAAATTTGAATATGGTTTTTCAAACTAATGTACCATACATTTGAATGCATGCAAATGCAAGACACATAAATGTTTTCAAAAACTAGAATTTAGAAAACATTAAATCCTTTTAAATTTTAAACAAGTTAAACACCATCCTTTTATATGACACTCGAATCACTTGGGAACTTGATGTGGGATAAAGGTCACCTAACCGCATTTAAGGAAACTTGTGAGTTTGAGGTGGATTTACAATACTTGTGGGATAAAGGTCACCTAACCACTTGTATGTGTAAACTAACACGTGTGTGTAAGTAGGACGACTTGATTTGGAAACCATGTGAATAGGGTGATCGAAGCATGGCGTACACAGGTGTTTATGGATTAAATATGCCAACTAAACATACGATGTTTAACCGATCCCATAAAGCTAGAAGTTGCAAAGGGTTGCAATCGTCAAACGTTGACTACATTGTTAATTTGAATAGTAGGATAAAGGTCACCTAACTACTATTTGAATGAAACGCTGGGCTCTATATTTTAATCATTAATTGTCTTGGAAACATAAAGGGTATTAACGATTAAAATTTATTAATGATATAAAAATACTAAAATTGAGCTTTGTTAAAATTTATAGATGGCCGCAAACAACAACCCACCAAACGCAATTATCCCACCCGTCCATCACCTATCACTAAGAACAATACTCGAAAAGGATCGTCTCAGCTACAACAACTTCATGGATTGGTTTCGAAACTTGAGAATTGTTCTCAAGCAAGAAAAAAAATCCTATGTGTTGGACGACCCTTATCCCGATGAACCTAACGTTGATGATGTTAATGCCTATAAAGAATGGGTTAAGTACCAAGAGTAATCGGTGCAAGTTTCTTACCTCATGTTGGGAACTATGATTCCCGAGCTTCAAAAGGATTTTGAGAATCATGGGGCATACGACATGATCACCCAAGTTAAGGAAATGTTCCTTACACAAGCTAGGGTGGAACGCTTCGAAACGGTTCGAGCGCTTCATGCATGCCGTATGGAAGAAACCCAATCCGTCTCCTCCTATGTACTTAAAATGAAAAGCCACATCGATCTTCTCGAACGGCTTAATTGTCCCGTCTCAAAACAGTTAGCCACAGATTTGATCCTCAATGGCCTAACTAAAAGATTTGAGTCTTTTGTCATGAACTATAACATTAATGGATGGGACAAAAGCATTGGTGAACTTCACGGAATGCTCAAGACGGCCGAGACGGGAATGGGAAAGAAGGTTTCCCGGTTCTCATGATCAATGAAGGTGGCAATAAGAAAAGGCATCACCCGGAACCTAAAGCAAAACTTGCCAAAGGGAAGGGACCCGTCAATGTGAAGGGAAAGGGAAAAGGAAAAGCTAAAGTAGAACCATCCAAACCGAAAGAGAAGAAGCTAAAGGTTAGCTCTGAGGACCCATGTTTTGGTTGTGGTGAGATAGGACATTGGAAGATGAATTGTCCAAACTATCTCAAGGAGTTGAAAGCAATGAGGGATGCGGGGCAAACCTCAGGTACAAATTTCATGATCCATATTGATCTTAATATTATTTCTAATAACACATGGGTATTGGATACCGGATGTGGAACTCATATTTGCAATTTGTTGCAGGGGTTCAAAAGAAATAATGTTTTGAAGAAACGAGATACAAATCTCTATATGGGCAATGGAGCACAAGTCGAAGTTGAGGCACAACAAGGTTTTTTTTAAAACTTCCAAATGGTTTGGAAGTTATTTTGAATAATGTTTTGTATGCTCCTAGTTTGACTAGGAACATTATCTCCGTTTCTTGTTTAAGACAATATGGTTATGATTTTAAATTTGTGGACAATGCTATTAATGTTTTTATGAATGACATCTTTTATTTTAAAGCTTTACCTTATAATGGAATTTATGAATTGGTTCATGATAACACATCTTTTAATAACTCGTTGTACCAATAAAACACCAAGAAACTCAAAATGGATTTGAGTAAAACATATCTATGGCATTGTCGACTTGGTCACATAAACAAGGATCGCATACATACATTTCAAAAGAATGGTCTTTGTGAATCAAATGATGAATCATTTGATAAGTGTGAATCTTGTTTAATAGGAAAGATGACTAAGAAACCCTTTAGTGGAACTAATGAAAGGGCGAAAGACTTATTAGGAATCATACATTCAGATGTATGTGGTCCTTTTAAGACAATGACAAGAAATGGTGAAAAATACTTCATTACCTTTATTGACGATTATAGTCGTTATGGGTATGTGTTCTTGTTAAGACACAAATATGAAGCCTTTGATATGTTCAAGGTCTTCCAAAATGAAGTGCAAAATCAACTCAATAAAACAATCAAAGTACTTCATTTCGATAGAGGAGGTGAATACCTCAATGATACGTTTCTAGATCATCTTAGGAGTTGTGGGATCATCTCACAACTCACTCCACCCGGAACACCGCAACATAATGGTGTGTCTGAAAGGAGAAATCGAACTCTATTGGATATGGTTTGATCTATGATGGCTAGAAGCATATTACCTTTATTATTTTGGGGTTTTGCTTTGATCTCCGCGGCCCGTATTCTAAATATGGCCCCAACCAAGAAATTGGACAAGACACCTTTTGAAATATGGCATGGAAGGGTTCCATCATTGTCATATTTAAAGGTATGGGGTTGTGAAGCTTATGTTAAGCACAACACCCAAAATAAATTAGAGAGTCGGTCCACTAAGTGTATCTTTGTGAGGATATCCCAAAGACTCTATGGGATATTATTTCTACAACCCAACCGAGAAAAAAGAATTTATTGCTCGAAAGGCCGAGTTCTTGGAAACTAAGTTCCTTATGGAAGGAACTAGTAGAACGGTGGAACTCGAGGAGGATCGAGACCCACTAGACGATACATGCTTGGTTGATACTAGAAATCAACAAGAGGTTGTTGAGTATGATTAAATGGTTGATCAAGACACACAAAACGTTCACAAATCCGGTAGAACTAGTCATCCACCTTAAAGATATGGATTTTTCATGGATGGATGCTATGTGGTAGATTCGGATGAACCCACCACATACCGTGATGTAATGTCACAATCCAAATGTGGCAAATGGCTTGAGGCCATGAACGCTGAGATGCAATCCATGCAAGACAACCAAGTATGGGACTTGGTTGTACCACCACCTAACTCCAAACCGGTTGGAAGTAAGTGGGTTTTCAAAAAGAAAACCGATATGCATGTAAACTTGGATACTTATAAAGCAAGACTTGTAGCAAAAGGTTTCACTCAAACTCAAGGGGTTGATTATGATGAGACCTTCTGGCCTATGGCAATGCTAAAGTCTATTAGGATATTGTTTGCCATAGCCGCATACTATGACTATGAGATTTGGCAAAAGGATGTCAAAACCGCGTTCCTTAATGGACATCTTGAAGAAGATGTCTATATGGTTCAGCCCGAAGGTTTTGTTGATCCACAACATCCTAACAAAGTATGCAAGTTAAATAAATTAATCTATGGATTGAAGCAAGCATCTAGAAGCTGGAATCACCGTTTTGATGAAGAGATCAAGAAATTTGGATTCATCAAAAATGCTGATGAGGCTTGTGTATATAAGAAAGCTAGTGGGAGCATCATTACCTTTTTAATATTATATGTTGATGACATACTACTATTTGGAAATGACATTCCAACCATGGAAGGTGTTAAAAAGTGGCTTGGAAGTTGTTTTTCCATCAAAGATCTTGGTGAAGCCGCCTATATTCTGGAAATAAAGATCTATAGAGATAGATCAAGGCGGTTGATAGGTTTGAACCAAAGTGCATACATTGATTAAATATTGTAAAGGTTCAAGATGGAAAACTCTAAGAAAGGTCTAGTACATATTCAAAGAGGAACGATATTGAGTACGTCTCAATGTCCAAGCTCAAAGGATAAGCAAGAAAGGATGAAAGGAATCCCAAATGCGTCAGCTATAGGACCCATCATGTATGAAATGATATGCACTAGACCGGACGTGTAATGTGCTTTGAACATGACGAGTAGATACCAGCAGAATCCTAGATATAGTCATTGGATGGCTGTTAAGAGTATTTTGAAATACCTTAGATAGACTAAGGATATGTTTCTAATATACGGATCTGGTGAGGAAGAGCTCGTTGTAAAAGGTTACACGGATGCTAGTTTCCAAACCGATCGAGATGATTCTCGATCACAATCGGGATATGTTTTTGTTATGAATGGTGGGGCTGTCTCTTGGAAGAGCGCAAAACAAGATATGGTAGCGTTGTCCACCACAGAATCTGTATACATTGCCGCCTCATTGGCAACACAAGAAGCTGGGTGGATAAAGAAGTTCATTGCCAACCTAGGGGTGGTCCGTACCATTCAGGACCCTCTAGAGATCTTTTGTGACAACGAGGGTGCGATTGCTCAAATCAAAGAACCTCATGCACATCAAAAGATGAGGCACATTGAGCGTAGGTTCAACTACATAAGGGATGAAGTTGAGAAGGGAAAAATATGTATTCGCAAAGTTCACACTGATCAAAACATTGCGGATCCACTCACGAAGCTCCTTGAAAGGCCAAAGCATGAAGGTCACACTTGTGCCTTAGGACTTCGATATTCTAGTGATTGGATTTGATCTAATTTTGTATTTGGATATCGGAAAAATATCGATTTACTCATTAACATGATTATGGTTTATGATTATGACATTTTGAGTTATGTTCCATTTTAGCATGTTTAAATCCGTGAATAAGTTAATTATTCTAAATGTCCGTAGTCGATCATATTTGTGGGAACAAGTATGAAAGTAAGACTATTATGAACTTGGATTGGTGGATATTCATATGGTATGAATATAGAGCAAGGATTGCAACCAAGGTTCATATATATTTGTGGGGTACAAATATTGGATTGACCCGCTCTCAAATATTACTACATGGAATCTTTGTGATTGATCATAAGTAAAATTTGAGTAAAAGGTGAATATCATAGTATCCTCCGTCCTGAGATACATATTGGGTCTTGATTTTCACCAAATATTATACTTTGACATAGTTCTTCGCTGTTCTTAAGCATGACAGTACATAATACTAGGCTCAGGTGTAGTACAAGGTGATTATGAGAGACGTATGTAGTCAAAAAGGGATTTGTCCCTCTTATTCATTGAGAGTAAGATGTCATAGGCCTGCTAAGTTAAATCAACAGAGAATGATCACTCTATGCCTCTGGATTTGACATGACATTTGTCACAAAAGGATACATGATTAATTTACCTAAATCATTTCAAGTAAGGGATTTGAAGGAGATGATGTTATCGAATGGCACTTCGTCATACGTATTAGGGGTAGTGAACCATAGTTAGGCTGTATTCACTAATTGCATCAATCCTCTATGTATGTTGTGCACGTGGTAGATTGTAGGACTCGGTCTGCCCAAGACACATACAGTATTGATGTGGCTAGTGCGTTATGATCCAAGTCCGGTCATACCTAATATAAAGCTAGACAAACACCATAGATATTTGTTTAAATGATGTGATCATAGTGAATAAATATCAACACTTGATTTTGGGAATTGGTTTCCTAAACAATTGCACTTGAAAGAATAATGAATTATATGGATAATTTATTTTAGAGAGATTATTTAATGGTGTTATTTAATTAGTTAAACAACATCTAAGAGAGTTATATATATGTTGCATAAACCTTGTAACATGTAGCATCATGTTACATGTAACAAATATGTGGTATGTGTAATAAAATTTGATTTCAAATTTTGCATGTGGTGGACTGATGTGCTAAAAGTAGTTAAATAATTATTAACTAAAATTACGCTAAACTAGACACTAATTAATACTCTAAACTCTTAAACTACTAACCGGCAAGTGTACCGGTCGACTCTAGTACAGCTAAGTAAGTCTGAATATCGAACCCACGAGACTCTATAAATTACGTATACTAGCTATATAGACTCAACTACAAGACATGACTAATTAATAATAATGTTTGAAGGGGGTTTTTGAACTAATTATTAATTAACTAAACCTAACCCTAATTGATTAAAATATAATAAAACATAATCATTACTTAAAACCTAATTAATTAAATATTATAAACTTTACCCTAATTAAATAAAATATAATAAACTATTAAAAAACTTAGATTAACTCAGATAATGAAAATAACTACCTAGGCTAGAATCCCCAATGTTACGACAATCAATCAAATGGGAAACTTAAGTCATGGAACCGGGATCATAAAATAGACCCTGACAGAAAACCCGAACAAGACCCTTGAACTTCAATAAGACGCTTATGGATTATAATAAGTTTTAAGACTCACCAGTTTTATGAATTAAACATCCTTACGGTAATTTAATAGTTTATGTCCAAGTATCTTTATGACGAAATCCTACCTTACAGCGCGGAAATCATAGATAGTTAAGCTGACTCAATTGACTTAATAGACTAAGTTAACAATCAAACCTAGACGGACTCCTTAAGAAGAACTAAATCTAGCAATCCTGACCAACAAATATCTATTAATAACCTATCCACTTACAGCTTTCTAGGCTAGCACCTCACTTTTATCTATTTAATTAGTTTTATTGTTTCTATGATTTTAATGCATATCAATCATAAACTAGTCAAGAACACACAGTAAATGACCTAACAAAACCCTATCCTATGAAACAATCACCAAGGGTAATGTGAAACAATAAATCCAAGTAAATAAAACCAAGCAATCATACGCATCAATTAATTCAAACTCAACACTTTACTTAAAACATAAAATCCATAACGAAAAGAAATCCCAATCAAAATCAAACCGAACAAAGGTTCATCACGACCTAGGTAGTTTATGAAGTTAGCCTAGCATCATATAATCATAGAAACCAAAATAATTAAGTTCAAAAACCAAGCTCATAATTAAAATAATAAATTCAAACCGAATATTGAAGATGCTTGGTTGAGTAGGTGTTGAACCCAAACGATCTCCACTTGAACCAAAGGCTTTATCTCTTTATAATATTCTTCTTCTTTAAGACTGACTTAGACCTCCTCTGTTGGCTCCAGCCGTTCATGGCTTTTTTTTCCCAAAGCAATCTCCGTAATGTTGTTATAATAATTTCTTTTCAATCACCGACCTCATTCTCTCACATGGTCTATAACTTCTTCAAGACGCAACCCATTCTTTTGTGGGCTTATGCGATTTACTCCTGGGCTCGTAACTAATCTTATTTCATATAAATGCCCAAATAATTAAGTCACCACTATCGTTGAATTATTGTGGTTGTCACACTGTCCAAACAACATGCAATCAATTATAGTATAGTACATGTATTTATAATACACATTATTAACACCTAAATTATATGACTTCAATTTAATTATCATTATATTTAATCAGACAGTGCCATTAAATCATACACTTTGATTTATAAAGATATATAAACTTTACTCGCATATTCACTCGTTGGTTCAAGTTTAATAAAAGTACTTAATTTTAGCCCATGATCACTTAGAACCTTAAAACCCACATATGAGCAACTAAGAATAATATTCATTAAGAATCCAGCTCAAAAGTATCTAAAAGTGTATGAAATATTTATATAATAGTATGTATATTTTTGGCCATATCATGGACCCACATGGCCGCCTCCTTTATGGGGAATACACACCCCATTTACAAGGCATGCAATTTGGTTTATTATCTCATCCATCCAAGAACTCTCTCTCTCCCTCTCTTGAACTTTCTTTCAAACTTTGCAAGAAGATCTTCCTTCTTCTTCTCTAAAATCGACCAAGAACAAGAACAAGGAAGGGTTCATCACCAAGTACAAAACCTAGCTAAAGTGCTGTCTTGTTGGTGGCTTGGGGTATACTAGCTTGAGGCTTTCTCTTTGGAGGCTTCCATTCACAAGAACATTATCTACCTTCATCTCCTTACTTTTAAAAGGTAGCAATAATAACATGCAATCTATGTAAGTAATGTTCATTTGCATGTTCTTGGTTTTGAGTTTTTGATAGCATGCATGTCCAGTTTTGGATCCGGGCTTGGGTTTTATCTTAAAATCGGTTTTAACATGAATAAACTAACAAGATTTAAAACTTTAATCCGCTGCGTTTTTACATATAATGGGTTATATGGACTTTGGTAATCTTGTTAAAACCCATCAATATTGATTTTGTACTTTTAATTATAGTTCGTGAAGTTCAGTTGCTTCGGTTTCATTTATGCACTTTTGGTTTTATTTCAAGTTTGTGTTCAACTTCAAGGTGAGTTTCTTGCAGCCCCTTTTTACTCCTTTATTATTTTTGGGGGTAGCATATATATCCTATCCAAATTACAATTTGTTTATTCATTATTTACAAACTACAATGCGTTACATGGACTTATGTGTTAATTTGCTTACTTGATCAAAGATTGCGTGCTCATGGTTTCCTCATTAAGGATGATCATACGCCCCCTAGTACTCAGGACCTCGATGTTATGAGTGGAATAGGGACCCCCAATCCGAGTACATTGGTTGTTACCAATGGAAATGACACTTACTTGCGCTATTATCCGAGTACGTTGGTGCACAATCCCAACTGAAAAGGACCCTACTTGCTCATTTACACTTGTTCAAGGAATTGTAGATTTTTATGTACTTATATCAAACTTGTGTGAACTCAACAACTATTCATTTAGTTGACATTATTTTATATATATATGCTACAGGTACATCTATTCGAAGTTGACACAAGAAGAAGACATTAGAACTTAGGGTATTTCAATAAATGGACAAGTTGTTAAATTGTTCTTGTATTTTCCATGTATTTCTTGTTACAAACTTTTGTACTTGATGTTTAAATTAATTAATGATAATATTGTCACTTAATAGTTTCACATGTGTTTTGAGCAATCTGTACGTCACGCTCAGGTGTTTCCGCTTTAGCCGGGGTGTTACATTGGTACATATTTTGTAATTAAATCAGAGTTACGGGTTTTGTGCGGAAATATTAGCGTGGATTAAAATATTATATTTACCAATCAAAAAACGGGATTATAGAATACCCGTTTAAAGTTTACAAAGATTGCTTGTTTATCAAAACCACCAATTACATATTTAAGAGTTTAACAAAAATATCTGAGCCATCAGATCACCTACTCCAACTTCGATGCTTCAAGCGGCTATCCTTCATTACCAATAAAATGTTTAAAAATACGTCAGCAACACATGTTGGTGAATAAGCTGACGTATAAAATATTTTTATTTACTTGATTACCCCTCGAGACATAACTTAGGTCCTGCCCATCGTGGCTTAGGAATATTTAACTTAAAACAAAACAAAATTACAAACTTAAGCTCTACTTGAAACCGCTCAACAAACACCAAAGCGTTCGAGATTACTTAGCTACCATCAGTATACACATGATTACCCTCTCTTGTATGTAACTTAGGTCTGACCCATCGTGGCGGAGGCGTATAACCAGGTATGGCGCGGTGTGCCTACCGACTTACCACATATGTAAGGATCCAAACAAACGTACACAACAACCTAAGAGCCAGTGATTACTTTTGTTTATAATGTTTTAGAGATATGTAATCTCATGTTATCAGTTTATTTGTCTCGATAATACAAGTTTTAAAAGTTGGGCGTATTCACCTTGTTTATCAAAACCACCAATTACATATTTAAGAGTTCAACATAAAGATCTGAGCCATAAGATCGCCTACTCCAACTTCGATGCTTCAAGCGTCTATCCTTCATTACCTGTAAAATGTTTAAAAATACATCAGCAACACATGCTGGTGAATAAGTTGACGCATAAAATATTTTTATTTACTTGATTACCCCTCGAGACATAACTTAGGTCCGGCCCATCGTGGCTTAGTAATAATTAAATTAAAACAAAACACAATTACAAACTTAAGCTCTACTCGAAACCGCTCAGCAAACACCGCAGCGTTCGAGATTACTTAGCTACTATCAGTATACACATGATTACCCTCTCTCGGACGTAACTTAGGTCCGGCCCATCATGGAGGAGGCATATAACCAGGTATGGCGTGGTGTGCCTACCGACTTACCACATATGTAAGGATCCAAACAAACGTACACGACAGCCTGAGGGCCAGAGATTACTTTTGTTTATAATGTTTTAGAGATACGTAATCTCATGTAATCAGTTTATTTGACTCGATAATACAAGTTTTAAAAGTTGGGTGTATTCACCTTTTGAAAGGATCAGCTTCACTTCACTGATCGGTTCGTCTTTGCTATCTCCTACCTATAGTACGAGTTTAACCTTTTATTAATACCGGATCTTAAATCCGGCTTAAGACCTTTAGTCTCTTTTATATAATCTTTTACCCCAATTATTTTTTCTTTTAAACCTTTAGTTTAAATATACTTTCTTTCTTTCTTTTATAAGTTTAAAACCCTTTAGTTTAACTTGTTTTACTTTTCTTAAACTCTACATTTCTTCTTCTTGAAGAAACGTACACTTTATTTCTTTATTATTATTATTATCTAAAATCATTTAAATAATAATTACACTTTATCTATAACGAACAATTATATTCATATAATTATCTTTATATATTTTCTTTGGTTTACTTTCTTTTGTTTATTCTCGAGGTATTGAGTATACCCTCGACTTAGGGTTTTAAGCCTTAATATTTTAGTAATATTTTATTTGCGCATTATGTCTACCTTGCTTCGCTTATAAAACCCTAGACACTTGAGCAACATTTCGACGCCTTTTTTCTTTACGAGCTTCCCTTGATCAACACCTTCTTTGGCACACGAATAGAGGCGCACCGATCTTCAAATCTTGTTGCACACACTTTGAGGCAGGCGTCATCTCGTCTCGGGGTGGCACGCACTTCAATGTAATGTTGTCGGTGTGTGGCACAAACTTCAAGGTATTTATGGCATGTTTATCGAGGTAGTCAGAGGGAATGTTTTAGAGAGAGAAAGTGATATGAATGAGGTATGAGGAGAATGAGGGCTGGTTGCCCCCTATTTATAGGCGGATTCGCTATACCATCACGATACACGATGGTATGAGGAATACCTCGTCGCGTATCGTGACGTAGGGTTGATGAATCACCACTAGCCTTTCCACGCGGCGGATGCGGTGCCACGTGGCGAACTTTGTCCCACGTCGGGACACGTGCCCCTTGTCAGACCACGTCATTGCGATATGCGATGACGTTGGGTCTAGGGCCGTCGAGTATCGCAATTGGACCAAAAGACAGAATTTTCATTTTTTACCTTGGAATTTAGAACTTGGAAAATTTGATCCAAAATTTTCACGATGCTACACCTTGTACTAAATAGTTACTTGAGTGATGACATTTGTGTTTCCTTGTAGAATACGAATGGCTAGAGCAAGAAAGGTTGTTGGTCAAGGAGGTCGTACTGGACGTCGTGGTAGGCCACGTATTTTCCGAGAGCCTTCTGCAGAACCAGTTACTAACACAAGGGAGGAAAGGAGTGAAACTCTGCGAGGACCAAGCAACAATGAATGGTATCAACTAGATCTTGCTATTCAAGCCACCATTGCTCAAGCTGTAGGTGCTGTAGTGAATAGTTTGCATCCTAGAAAGTCTGCTAAAATCCATGCAAGGACCGCGAAGAAGACATGGGAGAATGGTAAGAAAGATGGTGAAAGAGAAAAAAGTGACTCGAGTGAAGTTAGGTATGTTAAAGTTGATAAGAGAAAGAGATGCCGAGGCGGGTGTAACCACAAGTCGTTCGAAGGTTGCAACCCGCTGAAGCTGACTGGTTTAGGGGATGCAATCTCTACTCTCCAGTGGATAACCGCAATGTACAGGATCATCGAATCAGCGAGTGTCGTCCCGATTAAGCGTTGGGTTATGCTACCTAGTCGTTTGGTGATGAGGCGATATTATGGTGGGACACTGTGGAACAGAGAAAGACCCGGGAATAGATTAAGGCTATGAGGTGGGATGACTTGAAGGAGTTGGTCATGAAATGTTTCTATGCTGATGCTGAAGTTGAGAGGGCAAAGATGAAGTTTCTGAATTTGAAGGTGGGTAAAATGACACACCGTGAGTATACTACTGAATTCAACCGCATGTCCAGGCTGGTTCCCGACATGGTGAACACTGAAGTGAAGCGGATCAAGTGCTACGTCAGAGGACTCCCACAAAAGGTCCGCACTTTAGTCAGGACAAGTAAACTGCTACTTTTGACTCTACTGTTGAACTTGCAGAGATGGTTTATGACGACCTGGCTGAGGATGATGTGGTGATAGAAGAGAAGAAAGAGAATAAATGGGTTGCTCCTGTTAAACGAACCGGTACTCCAATGTGGAACCCCAGAGATAAAAAAGAGAAGCGTGGGGGAAGAAGTTGTGTAAGACTTGTGGAAAGATGCACGTTGGCGAGTGCAAGTGATGTGCTGGAACAGATATTTGTCACAAATTTGGAAGGGCTTATGGTGGAGAGTGTAGATTTGGATCAAATGCCTGTTATCAGTGTGGAAGGGTGGGGCATTATGCTCATGAATGCAGTGTAAAGCCCGCATGCTACAAAAGGTAGTGCACTGAGGGTGAGGCTGGAGGAAGTGGAAAGATGGATGGTGACTAGGCTAGGCCGAGGACCAGGGCCTACATGCTGACTCAGGAGCAGGCTAATCAGATCTCAGATGTTGTGACATGTACGTTTCTAGTAAACGGTATTTTCGCTTCTGTTTTGTTTGATTCAGGTGGGAATAGAAGTTTTGTGGCTACGACATTTAGTAAGTTAGAAAAATGAAATGTTGTCGTGTGGTTGAAATTTTTACCGTAGAACCCACTAGTGAAACCTCGGTTAGGATAATGAGAATGGTTAAGGATTGTAAGATAGAGTTAGAGGGAAGTAAGTTCCCTGTTACCCTATATGTTATGACCTTAGGAGGGTTCGATGTGGTTTTGGGAATGGACTGGCAATATGAGTTCGAAGCTCAGATAGTGTGTAAGAGTAGGTTAATAAGGTTAAAATCCTTGGATGGTGGTACGGTGATGGTTTATGGTGATAAAGAAAGTTTGGGGCTTAATGTCATTTCGATGATAAAAGCCAAAGGTTTGTTAAGGCGAGGCTGCGGTGCCTACCTGGTGTATTTTGTCAAAGCTATGGCCGAGACGAATGAAGTGAAAGATGTTCCTGTTGTGCGCGACTACCCAGAAGTGTTCTCTGAGGATCTTCCGGGGTTGCCATCGGAGCGTGAGATAAAATTTCAGATAGACTTAATACCAGAAGCACAGCACGTCGCTAAAGCACCTTACCGCCTTGCGCCGTCTGAGATGAAAGAAATGGTGTCCCAACTACAAGAACTCCTCGACAAAGGTTTCATTAGATCGAGTGTTTTTCCGTGGGACGCATCGGTGTTGTTTGTTAAGAAGAAGGATGAAAGTACGAAAATGTGTATAGACTATTGTGATTTGAATAAGCTTACGGTGAAGAAAAAATATTTGTTGCCACAGATCGATGATTAGTTTGATCAACTTCAAGGTTCGAGTTGGTTCTAACAAATAGACCTGAGATCAGGCTATCATCAACTGAAGGTGAAAGAGGCAAACATCCCTAAAACCCCGTTTCGTACGCGGTATGGACACTACGAGTTCCTCGTGATGTCGTTCGGTCTAACGAATGCTCCTGCAGAGTTTATGGACATAATGAATATGATATGCCGTCCGGTGTTGGACAAGTCAGTCATCGTTGACGATATATTGATTTATTTAAAGAACGAGTCTGATCACGATGAGCATCTAAGGGAAGTATTGAAGATCATAAAGAAAGAGAAACTATATGCTAAGTTTTCGAAGTGCGCTTTCTGGTTGCACGAAGTGCAGTTTCTTGGTCACGTAATCAATCCTGAAGGGATTACTGTGGACCCAACTAAGATTGAGGCGATAACGAATTGAAAGACTCCGCAGAACCCGACTAATATACGCAGCTTCTTAGGGTTGGCTTGGCATTATAGGAGATTCATCGAAGGCTACTCCAAGATAGCCACACCGTTAACCGGTATGACTCGAAAGTCTGTAGTATTCAATTGGGGATAGTTCCAGGAAGAGACTTTTGAGGAATTGAAGAAAAGACTCACACAAGCTCCAATCCTTTCTCTACCCAATGATGATGAGGATTTGGTTGTTTGTACTGATGCCTCGCATCGTGGGTTAGGTTATGTGTTAATGTAACAAGGAAAGGTTATAGCTTATGCGTCCAGACAGTTAAAGGTTCATGAGAGTACCTACCCGACACATGATTTAGAGCTAGAAGCAGTAGTGCATGCTCTCAAGATATGGAGACATTATCCGTATGGTACCAAATGTACTATCTACACCGATCATAAGAGTTTGAAATATTTCTTCGAGCAGAAAGAGCTGAATATGAGACAGAGGAGATGGTTAGAGCTGATAAAGGACTACGACTGTGATATCAAGTACTATCGTGATAAGGCTAATGTGGTCACCGACGCGCTAAGACGTAAGAATGAGGAAGTCGTTGCAACAGTGAAATCTTATAAGTTGATCATAACTCAAATCTCTTTGACATCAAGGTGTAGTGGGAGGTGCTTTTAGATTAAGAGCTAATTAAAATAGTCAGAGGGGCAGTCGGAGGTGCTTAATTATTGCCAGATAAAATTTGATATGATATAAATAGGTTACGTTTTTGTAGGAAACATGATTAAAAATCATTTTAAAAATTAATGATATTAATGTTTGATGTTTTAACTTTATTATTTATTTTAAAAAATTATTAAAACCATTCCTTTGGTTGTAAACCAAACAAGCCCTAACGAATGTAAACAATGTTCTCTGCAAATGGCTTTCACACTCATCATCTTCTATTCTGTCAAATGCAGGAGTTCTATGACGTTTCCATCTTCAGTTTGATTCAACCAATACTGGAATAGTAAGTATTAATAATAATTCTGTTTCGTGGATTTCTTTTATCTCGGATGATATTATGGATTTTATGGATTTTATGGATTTTAAGGTTATATTCAATCACAATGCTTCAAATATGTATATCCATGTGTATCCATTATCATTTTAATTATGAAGGCCTAAATTAACTGCTAATGGATTTTTGGATTGATTTTAATATCACGCTCACCAAGTGTTGATGAAATGCTCTTTACCTGAAACAACCTATATAAATGTTATTACTGGTTATAGTCTAACAAGTATGGTTTTGTAAAACTTATATGATATTCATTTTCTAGATTCATGATCAAATTCATTCAAAATGAAACATTTCGTATTGAAACTGCTTTGTTCTAGCTTATGAAGTTACCTATCTTCTTAAAAGCTTTATAGGTTTGATAAAAACAAAGCTTTAATATTTTGTATTAAATTATCATTTTTAATAAATGGATTGCAATGTTTTTATACTTTTTACTGGATTACACATTTGTTTATTACATTACTTGAATTACACATTTTCAACACATCTTATTACCGTTAGACTACATATAACATCCTACTTTTGATAATAATAAATAAAAGGAATTTTGTTTACTTAATAGTGTACTGTCATTTGGTTAAGTTAGGTAATAATAATAATAAGAATGTGGGATTGGAAAATAAAAGATGGATAAAGGGTTAGTAATGGGACTTAGGTCCTTGGTCTTAGGGGTATATAAACACCATTAAACCTCTCTGAAACCCTAAAACCCTCATTCCACCAACTTTTCCTCCCTACACACTCAAACCATACGCAAACTCTCCACTTTCCAAATCGGATCGAATCTGAATCCGAACCAAGAAGAGTGTGTGCTATATCTTCATCGTACAAGCAAGAAAAACGTCCATATTCACGTGCTGAATTAAACCCGAAGCTAGAAGTGAACCAAAAAGGTACGTTTTAGATTAAAGGTTATGTTTTTTAGGACGGTTTGCCCAAAGATTTGATACTAAGGCAAATTGGACCTTATTGTGTAAGAAAAATGTAAACTTGAACGTAAACAATTTGTTTGGAATGAAACGGGGAAAACGAGTGGTGTTTGGACCCTGTTGGAATGAGAAAAATGAAGTTGTTATGACCCAGAACTCGTTTTATCAGTAAACCGGGCATAATGGTATGTAAGCTTATGATTAGGAATGGAAATACACGAAAAAACATGTTTGAATTGAGTTATGGAAGAAACTCTTTTCGTTTGGAATATGAATCGAACTAGAAATGATTCGAATAGAATTAGAAAAATGTATTAAATCAAACTGGAAAACGAACGAATCGAATAGGAAAAGAATCGAATCGAATTGAAAAACGAATCAAATCGAATTGTAAATGAATCGAATAGAATTGAAACTCGATTCGAATGGCTTGAAAAGTCGATTCGAATGGTTTGAAAAGTCGATTCGAATGGTTTGAACTTCTGGTTACTGATGAGGTTTTTAATAAAGTCTTATTAATGAAAATAAAGTTTTTCCAAGCTGACTTAGCAGCTTAATTTCAACCGGGGCTCTGCCCCTTGGACCCTGTTAGGGGCTGCTGCCAGGGGCGCTGTCCCCGGACCCTCGTTATGTCACACCCCAACCTAAGGTGGAATTGACGGGCGTGAGCTGATTACTCACAACTCTAAAAGTAATATCGTGAAATAATTTAAAATGACAATAATCTATTTGTTCTAATTAAATATTCAAACAATTCCAAACAAAATAAAGTACATAAAAGCAACAAGATAATTAATAATTCAAATTTAACTAAGTCTTGATTTAGTCTTGATAATATCTCTTCTGACATTGCAATCCTAAATCCTTCTACAAATCCTGATATCAAGTCAAAGGATGACCTGCATATGCGTATAAAATACAAATAATTTTGTCAATACCATCTTGAGTGAGTAAAACACTAGTTAATTCGAGATACAATATAATATGTAACAGAAAACGCAAAACTGTTCCTGTGAGATAAATAATTAGGCCGATGAGCAAATAATAAGTGTCTGTAAAACCGTTGCCTTGCGAAGTGGGCATTACCTACTACGACGGTCACATGATCATACTATTACTGTGATTATGATGGACATATCTGAATGCGATCAATTAAATCAAATAAACGTGTAGCAAGTTAGGCATTAAACTGATATACACACAAGATTTAAACGGTTGCAATTGTGAATATTATATAATAGGTAAATATAATAAGATACACATATGTACTCAAAAGGATTAAAATAAGTAAAAAAGGGGAGTGAAATACTTACCTTATCAACTACGCAAAGTGATAATGAATTGATAAAAAGGGGTAGATCACACTCTTCGGGAATTACCGACGAGAAATCCTAATAAAGAATACTTGTGGAAATAAATATAAAATGAATAGCGGATTTATAGCTAGATAGAGATTTGGGAATTTGACGATCGAGTATATTCTTGCGAAAATAATTTATTACATAAATTTATTATCAACTTTATTATTTTTCTTTATTTATCAAGTTTTTTTTAACATATAGTATATTTTTAATTATACTCATAATTAATAATATAATACCAATATAAATACATATTTATAAGTGTTGATAAAATATATAAAGAGATTGTTTTAACCATTTATTTTAAATAAAATATATTTAGTGTATTTATAAATATTTGTATTTGTTCGAAAATCTTTATTATTTAGATCTTTAACAATTTATACCTTATTTATATACATATATATTTATATATATGTACATACATATACATATATATACACATACGTATTCTTTTAGTAAAGACTCGAAAAAACAACACCTTAACTTGTCGGTTTTAATAAATTATATAGTTTATTTGACATTTTCTATTATTAATATTAATTGTTTAATAAACAAAAACCAAAAATAAGAAAACTAAGCCAAAAATACGGACTAGGGGACTCGAACCCGCGCCCCATCCGTCTCCAAATCTCTAAACCATGGTGCACCAACAATCTAGGTCAGTGGCTAACTCGTTTATAACACAGAATCAAAAATTTAAATATTAACAGTTCAAAAACCCCAAATCGCATAAACCCTAAATACTTCAATTGATTCATCCAGTTAATGCTCGTTTAATTAACCATAGGGTTTATGTTCAAGGATCAAATACGAACAAGAAACACTAATTAATTACCTTCTATGATGTTATATGGAGGGTTAATTTATGAGAACAGTGGCCGGCAAGAACAAGATCAAGAACACGAACTAAACAACAATGTTAATTAAATTGGTTACATGGGTTTGGTCGGCGATGGTATAAGGGTCGTGTATGAGGGTTTAATTAACTTAAGATGATTGTTATAATGTATATTGATTAACGAGTTAGTTCCATTTGGTATTATAAACTATTCGTATCATATATGATAAATTTTACATAACTACGAGTGTCGGTAGGCCGCTTATGGGTTGATTAACAAACTACATGATTCAATTTCCATGATTATAACAAAAATTGTGGTTCAAGAAAATTAACAGGGTCATGGGTTGCGTATTCGGGTCACGAATATGGGTAGGGTTGATGGGATAACGCGTTGGGTTGAGAGATATAATAATATAATCTCATATTTGTAGATTGGTCCCTAGACTATGGAAATGGATACATGATAGGTTCAAATATAATTTAGGGTTAAAATTATATATATATATATATATATATATATATATTTATATATTTATATGAAAGTTTATCTATATATTAAATAAAACAAATATAAATAAATAATAATAGCTCGATAATTACGGTATTTTATTGATAGAACAATCCGAACATAGAAATGGGTCGGGTAACGGTTACAAAGTAATAATGAGAAAACCCGAATTTTTACACGTTAGCTAGGGGGTTTCACTAACTTAGAAGTATAATATTGTTAGAAGTAGTTAATTAATACTATAATTGTTACACAGTTAGCTGTGCACAGTAAGGAGGGGTGTTACATTAAACTCGGAAAGGAACATGACGCATGTGAGTTTCTTGCGTCATTTCGTTGTTATGTTTTCGGGGTTGTGTTCGTATTCGATGTGATTAGTTGATACATTTACCTTAAGTGGTATGTGTATGATATGTGAATGTTTGATGAACGATATAGAAAATGTTAAGAGTGTGTATGGAAGTGTATATATATATATATATATATATATGTAATTTAATGAATGTATGGTTGTATGGAAAGAAGGGCACTCTACCCTGAAAATATTCGAGGATGACCGGCACCGGACGCTAATAATATCCGAGGATGAAGGGCACCTTACCCTAGTAATATCCAAGGATGAAGGGTACCAGACCCTAATAATATCCGAGGTATGTAGGGTGTGTTGCACTTTACAACATAAGTATAGTCATGTATGTACTATGTAAGTTAAAGAAAGAAAGTACGAAAGAATGAATGTATATACGAATGTATGAAAGAAAGATAAACATGCTAAGTATGTGATATGTACCTCCAGGTATGTATATATATAAACATGTGAATGTAATCTATGTTACTTACTTAACTTCAACTCACTCAGCGTTGCTGATTATAGTATATACGTAGGTGAATATGCTAAGGTGGCTAGCTTGAATGAAGACACATGACATTGGACTAAAGAGGCTGACATCTTGATAAGAATGTTATGATATTTTAAATGAAATTTTATATTATGTTTTTAAGACAAGAGTTTGTTTAATACAAAAAGATTTGAATGGTTATTTAATATATGGTTGAATTTAATGTTTCCGCAAAAGTTTTAAGTAACTCTGATGTTTAGAACTGTGTTTATGAGTAAATCCAATGCTAAAGTAGAGCATCGGGACCGGGGCCTTTCACTACACACCTTAGACTATGTGTTGTGGTAGAAGTCAGACTCTAAACTCATCCAATAATATTGTACCATGCAGTGTTGATTGGATGTTGACTGGAAACTCGCTGAAGCCGCCCGAGCCTGTTATGGTTCAGGCGAATGATGACTTCATCGAATTATCTGTTTTTTTTAATATAACACAATAATATAACTAAAAAACAAATTTACATAATAAAAACCCTTAAACATCCTAAAAACATAAAAAATATACAAATAAAAAAAAATTAAACAACCTAAAAATATATATAACTTTACAAATTTAATAATAAGAACACAAATTTATTTAATATCTCTGTCGCCTCTTGCTCTTCGCCTTCTTTCTTGATCTGCTTTGATTTCCTCAAGAACAAGCGCTTGTTCTTATTCGAATATATTTCGGCGCATGGGATCGAGATTGCTAAAGTCCTTGGTAAGAAAGTCTGACATCCTTAATCTTTCTTTTGAAACATTCACCTAGGCCGCCGCCTCGATACTACTCGATATTTTGTGGATGTTTTCGACAAATTCTGGATCGACCTTGGTACTTGTGGTTGATCTTTTTCCCTAGTCCCTTCCGGGTGGTCAACGTAGGAATTCTGGTTAATCTTATTTCCCGGACACGTGTGGGTCGATCCATACATGAGCATCTGAGCTACTAGATGAGACATATACACCAGACGAAGTAGTTTTCGCACGCTTTGGCATTGAGCCACCATCATGGTCCGGTGCAAGTAACTTGACCCATTTCAAGCATGATTTGAGTATTTGCCAAAAGTATTCCTCATCCCACTTTTTTACCATTCCATACTTGTTGAACACTTCGACTTTCCATTCATCACATGTGAATTTGTCGACTTGAACATCATCGCTTTCGCTCGCTCGCATTCGACGACTGTTTCTGTTATGTAAATTTGTAAAAAGTCCAACAAATTTGCAAGTTTTGGACCATCTTTCCGATATCATATTTTCGGTATGGTCCCTACTTCCCACCATTATGTAGAACAACTATCTCATTTTGCCCCAAAATATACGATGCTTTTAATAGTCCGCTTCAATAAAATAAAGATTAACAAATGCTTAAAACATATTTTTAAAATTTTATACGAAACAAAAAAAAGGTTAAATAAAATACCGGCTTGTCGATCTTGGGATATTTCAACCCAAGCATGACACAAAGTCTTTTTCTTGTATTTTGACAAAGGAGTTTTTTTTTTCCTTTTGGAACGACTTCCTCGGCCGCTTGGCTCAAGCCTCCCGCTCCTCCTTGGTTCTTCTTTTTTCGGGCTCATTTGCCCTTGGGGGCTTCTTTATGAACCTCTTGTGTCTCCGGAACAAAAAACGTTGGGAGACAATATTGACATTTGACTCAAATTATGCTCCATCTCAATGGTGCCAAACACGTTGTCGTCGTCTTGACCGAAAGGCATATCCGATCGGTAATACCCACCATATTGACCCATACTTAAAAAAATAGATGAGTAATATGGTAATTCTTTTATTTGAAGTAGTGTATAGAGAATTGAGAGTGTTGGTAATTTTTTAAAGTTAAAGAGGGGGGGGGGGGATTATAACTTTCCAAACCCCAATGGTCAAAACACAAAATCCAATACCTAACGTTCCACTTCAGCCCAGGCTAGCTTGCTCCAGGCAGACGTAGCTCGCACCAGGTCGCTCGCGGCTCCACTGGCGGACCACAACGGATGGTCTTATGATAAATTATAATATCTAGAACATATATTAATGTATCATCCTAAAGCGCTCATAATAATTTCTCTTTTTAGCTTTTGTGAATTAGTGATAACTAATTGGTCTGTGGTTATGAAACCAAGAATTGTCTTAATGTAAGGGTGCAAACAAGTTGAGCCACTTATAAGCTATTCAAGATTAGATTGAAAAAAAAAACTCGAAACGAGTCAAAATTTGTTGATCCCGAGCGTCAAATAATGTCATTTAGTTATCGAGCTCGAGCCTTGTATTGGAAAATTGTTTAGGCTCGTCGAGTCACGGAGCCTTAATGAGATTTGTTTGTTTTTAAGTTTTAACTCTTTTGAAATTCTATGTATTAATTTCATGCTGCAAAATCTAACTGGAGCCAAGCGCATTTAAGATACTGCACATGAGCTCGACCCAAGTGTAAGCTCGCTTAAGTTTTTTTCAAAATATATAAATATAATTAAGAAAAGGATGTAAATCAATTAATAAGTAATAATTGAGCAAAACTCGAGCTTGAAAAACCGACTCAAGAGCCGAGCTCGAGATTTTGTAAGTCAAAAAGAACCGAGCTCAAGGCAGTTAAGCTCGGGTCCGACTTGTTAAACCACTATTTTAATGTGATAAATTTATAAATAGTTTTACAACAATTATTCATTAGCCCAACCTTGAAGGATAAGACTTTGGATTAGCCCAATGGGTTGCCTTTCGGTGATTCATAATTCAAGTTTAATTGCTTGGTCAAGTGTTTTATGCATTTTAGCTCTAGCAACAATCAATCAAAATATCAATTTATATTAAAATTTGCAATCGGTTAATATCACACATAAACCATCAACGCTTTGTTGTTCGACACCCTACATTTCTTATTTAATTATGATATTACAACTATAAATCTTCTTATCTTTGATCGATGCTTCGACACCAATCACTTATCGAAGATAATTTGTTATGGTTCGCTTAGTGAATTTTTACTCAATAATAGATAATAATAATTTAGAACCTAAGATGTAATCGAGTCAAGTCAAGTTACAGTCCATCCGCTCTATATCAACCTTAACAATACATGTTCGAATAAAGCTACTTGAGTAGAGTTTCAAGAGCCAAACTACCCCTCTCACCCCCCCCCCCCCCAAAAAAAAAAATAATAACACTTTAATATAAATAATCTTGTCAGCCCAAGCTTCTAAGCACTAAGTTTTAAAGTCGTGTCGTGCTTGAGTTTTATAATGGCTTTATAAGCTTTGGTTAAAAAAACCCCGAGCTAAAAGATTTTCAGTCATTATAGGTGTTTATGATGGGCTGGGGGTTTGGTCCAATTGACAAAGCCATTGGAGTTAGGTGTTACTATGGTGTTGCTACCCTTGAAATAAAGAGTTCAGCACCCTCTAGAGACGGAATTGGACCATTTAGTGGAAATTAGCCATTAAATAAAAAATAAAAAAATAGGTGTTTACGATGACATATGATTTGTTTTGCCTTTTGACGTAATATTACTAAATCAAGCTTACAAGCAAACAATAAAAGTCTTAATCTAGTCAACTATAAAGTGTGTAATTTTGCGAACAATTTTTTTTTTGAAAAAAGTCGGTGCTTAAAGTTGGTTATATGGATTGAGACTCCAGAAAGGTCGGTGAAGCCGAATCTAATTGGGTGTAAAACGGGGTCGCTCCTGTTTAAATATCTTGGGTCACAAGTAGGCTTGAATATGAATTAGGTGGGCTCGTGGGATCCGGTGGTAGAACTTATTAGAAACGGTTATTAATATGGAAAGTTTAAGGTTGTCATTTGGGGAAGAGTCACGTATTAAATTCAAGGCCTAATTCGTTTCCGACTTACTATTTTTATCTGTAAAAGGTTCCGAGGGGGTGTTGGGGAAACTTGATAGAATTCAATGAGTGTTCTTTGGAGGCAGTTTGGAGGAGGCAAAAATAAATTGAGTGGCATGGAACAAGGTGACCACACCCGGTAAATAAGGCGGGGCTCGGGATAGGTTCGTTAAAGGAAGTGAATCTCGTGATACTTGCAAAGTGGTGGTGGAGATTCAAGATCTAAAAACACAAGCTTTGGAGAAAAATAATATGGGGGTATTCATGAATCAGAAAGATCGTGGTCATTTATTCTGACAAAGTTGTCCATTTGGGTCTATAGATACATATAACAAAGGTTTTATGTGAAGGTTATGAATTAGGTGTTGGGTTTCAACGGTGGTTCGGAACGAACGGTTAAACAATTTTTAACCCGTTTTAAGTATTAGATCCGGTTAAATAAATATTAATCATATTAATATATAAAACGAACCAAAAACGCAGCGGAAAATAAATGATTAAAACGAACCGAAACCCGAACCCGGATCCGGTTACAACAATATACGAGTACGATATATAAATCAAACAACCATAGATAAGTTTAATTTAATACCTCGGTTATCAAAACCGGGTGAGACACCGAGGGATAACGAACAACGCTAGGTGAATGACACAACCAAAATCCGATTGCTCCGGCGACTGCGGCGGCGACGGCGGGAATTGGAAATGAGCAGCAGCGGTGGATCAGTAATAGTAATGGTTATGCACGGCAACAGCAAACAAAAGGCAGACAACAACTGTAGCAGCC
The DNA here is from genome assembly GCF_021521415.1 of Bidens hawaiensis. Lineage (NCBI taxonomy): Eukaryota > Viridiplantae > Streptophyta > Magnoliopsida > Asterales > Asteraceae > Bidens > Bidens hawaiensis. The sequence continues at coordinate 165,571 of NW_027494680.1, read as the reverse complement.
GGAATTAGCAGATCGCCGGAAAAACGGGTTCGCCGGAAAACCGATTTGGCCAGAAAAAGGATCTGCAGAAGATGGCAGTGCTCGGGGTGTAGAATCAGCAGCGAGCAAGGCAGCAGCAAGCTCCGGTAGCTGACGTTTAATGGCAGTAGCGTAATTCCGGTGGCCGGAAAACAGGGCAGCCGGAAATCACCGGCGGAGGACGGTGGCGCAGGTAGGGGGCGGCGGCGGCTGCTGCTTTAGATGGTGGCGATATTCTGGCGGTGGTCCAGCAGGGTAGTGGTGGCGGCTGCTATGTATGGTGGTTAGAGTTTTGCTTTTGTAAGTTGGTTAGATCTTGAAGATGATGAATAGTAATCATTTATATCAAGATAATTAGGGTTTAATCAATATTAAACCCAATGAGCTTTGAGCCCATTGACCATCCAAAAGCCTTGACCACCATTCTAACTTTGTCAATTAGTTGTGTCGGGCCCAGTTAACGATTAAGTGAGCTTAAGGTTCGTTACCCTCGGTGTAACTCATACCGGGTCACAATCGGGTCGGCCCGCGTTGACTTGACCCGAACCGACCATTATTCCAACAGTCTCCCACTTGGACGTTTTAGGATCAAGTAGCACAACGCTGACAGCTAGAGGTGTTCTAGCTACACATAGCTGTCCCCAACCAATTATGACATTTTTAAATCTATAACCAAAATATCTTGGAATACCTTATTGCAAGATAATGAATCTCATATAGTGTTCAATTATTGTAGTTCTCGATATAGAGTCAAAGTGGTCCAATCAAACACACAGTAAGTTTGGGTGAGGCCTCACACTTTACCAGTTTGAATCAACGAGGGCGCCAACATGTCTAACTGTTACATTTTCATGTAAGAGTACAAAATCCCATCTTGACTACATACAACTCCCACTGAACTCCAGAACATTCCCAATCAATGCCTTTATGGCTGGCAGTTACGCAACAGCGGTTAACATGATCAAAGAATATTCCTCGGTAAACGAAAGTTCCAATATGTATCTCAGGTCTAAGGATACTAAATGAGCATACTATTATCAAAACATATTATGATCAAGATCCATGAAGATGATTTGATGCGAGTTACATCGAACGTCATTCATAATGAGGTCTGTGAGTTTGGAAGTCAACTCCTTGAGTCCAAAGTCATAATAGTCTTAATTCATAATCGTTCCCACGAGTCTGACCGACTATGGATAATTTAGAATATTATATTCACGGATTAAACGTATTAAAAAGAAAACAATTGTATCATTCAACGTTTGCATTTAACCATTAAATCAAAGGTGAACTGAAAAGTACAACTGTTTAAATGTTCATACATCCAAATACTAAATCAAAATGAATCACTAGCAAGTCTAAGCCCGATAGCATCTATATGCTTGTCCTGAGTCATTGGCTTAGTGAACAAGTCAGCTAGTTTTGATCTGTGTCTACTTTGCTTATCACGATGTCTTTATGTTCCAGTAATTATCGTACATAGTGGAACTAAAAATGTGCTTGGCCATGTGATGAAAATTGGGCTATTTGGCTTGAGCAATATCACCTGTGTTATCACATATTACGTCAATCATTTTCCTAAACTTGGAACCAAATCGAGGTTGGATATGAATTTCTTCATCCAAGAAGATTATGAGCGAGAAACATCTCGATCATTTTGGAAGTTAGCGTCAGTGTAACACCTTACAGTGAGCTCCTCTTCCACTCCTCCAAACGCGCATACGAGACGTCAGGTCTAGTGCATAATATAGCATACCTAACAGAGCCAATCACTGAAGCATATGGAATTGCTTGCATATGCTTTGTCTCAATATCCGTTTCCGAAGATTGCGATTTGCTAAAACGGTTCTTTTAGCAATGGAACAGCTCCTATCTTGGAGTTGTCCATTGAGAAGCGTGTCATGACTTTGCTTATGTATGTACTTTGACTTAGCCCTAGATGTTGCTTAGATCTATCTCGGTAGATCTTGATTCCCAGAATATAAGCAGCTTCACCAAGATCTTTCATTGCGAAACAAGATCCCAACCAGCGCTTAACTTCCTTAAGAATAGGAATGTTGTTTCCAATTATTAGTATATCATCCACATACAGGATGAGGAATGATATAGTGCTCCCACTAGCCTTTATGTAAACACAAGGCTTACCTTCATTTTTGATAAAATCAAATTCTTTGATTTTCTCATCAAAATGTAGATTCCAACTACGAGATGCTTGTTTGAAAATCCACTTGCTCCCTATTGCCCGACCTTCGGGGGTTAGCTCAATCAAGTTCCAGACTTGGTTGTCATGAATAGATTGCATCTCGGCGTTCATGGCTTCACGCCTTTTCTCAGGTTCCGGATCCAAGATTGCAGATTTGTGGTTAGTAGGTTCGTCGCCAAACTAGGCTACCAATAAGACTTCTGGACCATCCAGATGCCATAGGTATAGGATTTGGTGCTGGAGTCCTACTACTTCTGCGAACGCTTGTGTTTATGTCTGATGTATCAGCAACAACTTGTTGATCAGACACTCCAACTTCCTCAGCGGTTTTTTGTGGTTCTTGAATTTCTTCAATATCGACAATGTTATCTCTAGTTCCCCGATCGAGAAATTCTTTCTCGAAGAAGTGTCCTTTGCTCTTGATAGAAATCGAATTTGTATCAGGATGAAAGACGTAATTACCGCTTTGGTTGTAGTATTTGACGAATGCGGGATGTGGTCATAAGGGCGAAACTCCAAAAGGAGTGAGGCAAGTTAGTTCTACACATCATCGATCGAACCATGCTTAGCAAAGTTCGATTCCTCCTGGTAGAGTGAGTTGTGAAACAATTTCGCGCTCTTTTAGATGAGTAATGAACTATGAGCTGAGATACTCTCCACCTCGATCTGATCGAAGTACCTTAATGGTTTTACCAAGTTGGTTTTTCCACTTCGTTTTGAAACTCCTTGAACTTTTCAAAAGTTTCATGCTTGTGTTTCATAAGATACACAAAAGCATATCGACTGTAATCGTCAATAAAAGAAACAAAGTATCTTTCATGGTTTCTAGCCATAGTTCTGAAAGGTCCACATACATCAGTATGTATGAGTCCTAACAGATCTCTTGCTCGTTCACTTTTATGAGTGAAGGAGTCCTTGGCGAGTTTTCCAGCTGAGCAAGATTCACAATCGTCAAAAGAGTCCGGTCCTGTGGATTTAAGAATCCTTTCGGATTGGAGTGTTTTAACTCTTGCCTTGCTTATGTGGCAAGTCGACAATGCCATAGAAATGTATCATTGATGCCAGATCTGATACGTTTTGAAAGATTATATACGTTATTATTAGTTTGAACATCAATCTCATGAATACCATTTCGAGGTTTAGCCTCAAAGTAAAAGATATTATTCAAGTAAGCAGAAATAGTCATGCCATTAAAAACATACTTAAATCCTTGTTCAAACAACGAAACTGAAATTATGTTCCTGGTCAAACCAGGAGCATACAAACAATTATTCAAAGGAAAAACTAGGCCAGATGGACAAGTAAAACGAAAACTCCAGTTGCCAGAACTGGTTCTCACTTCTCATCTCCAATAATGAGTTCCATGTTGCCTTTATTCAGTTTCCTCCACTTCTCACGCTCTTGCAAGACATTAACGATGTGGAAACCACATCCGGTATCAAATACCCATGTGTTGCTAGAGACAGTGAAAACTTCAATAACGTATATGGAATTACCTCGAGAAGAGCCTTCACCATTGGCTCTCTTCATCTTGATCTCAGCAAGGTATTCGGGACAGTTGCGCATCTAGTGTCCCATTTGGTTGCATCGGTAGCACTGGCGCTCCTCAGGAGGCGGCGGTGGTAACTTTGGAACCCTTTGTTAGCATTGGTGGCACGAGGGGCAGCAATGGTAACATTCTTCTTGCCTTTACCCTTATAACCCCGGTTATTGGGATTATGCTTCTTGACACCAGCAGATCGGATCATCAGAACTTGATTGGTCCTAGAAGGAATGTTCATCTCAGCCGTCTTGAGCATGTTATGAAGCTCCGGCACTGTCTTCACCCAGCCGTTCATGTTGAAATTCATTACGAACTGGTCGTAAGAGCTGGGGAGAGAGTTGAGAATGAAATCAGCTGCCATCTCATCGGGCAGGGGATAATCAAGTTTCTTGAGCTGATCGATGTGCCCATTCATCTTTAGGACATGCGCACTGATGGGAGACCCTTCTGCCATCTTGCAACTAATGAGTTGTTTCATGGTGTCGAATCGTTCTTGACGGGCTTGTTTCTGGAACATGCCCTTGAGTTGCTCAAGCATCTCATAGGCACCAAAGTCTTCCATGCTTTTAGCAAGCTTAGAAGTCATGGTGGCTAGCATAATGCAGGAGACATCAGCCGATTCATCCTTATGCTTCTCAAGAACTTTTCGAGCAGCGACTGTGTTATTTTCAGGCTCGGTTGAAACAGGTCCATCGAGAACATACAGGCGCTTTGGCATGGTGAGAACAAGTCTCAAGTTGCGGTGCCATTCGAGCAAGTTGGTACCTTTCAGTTTATCCTTCTCAAGGATAGTCTTAAGGGCGTAGGGTGAGTTTTCGTTTGACGACACCTGATTAATTAAGCAAAAGTAAATTTAATTAGTATTTTCGATGTTGTAGTCCTATTATTAATGACCCAATAACATTAATAAAATAGGAGCATGAGAATCTGGATTCCAGTTATTAAAGGCAGCTGTAGCACACAACATTAATAAGTGGTTAGGCAGACTGCAACGATTGCCAATTGTGAATAGAGCACAACTCTCGGTTATGATGCCATTGAGACAACGATTGTCTAAATAGATACGTTTAGCCTCATTTTGCTCACTTTAAGTCTCCAGACAGCTGTAGCACGTGACAGGAGAGTAAAGTAATAGTTTTCCTAGTACAGTGACGTATGAAAGGGCCGGATGTGTCAACGAAACGCTTTCACCTTGATGAGATAGGCTAGAAAACAAGTGGCGGTGCTTTAGCTCCAAACACTCGAAATTTCACAGTATGCCTCAAGTGTGACTTGTAGTAGGGTTGGCATAAACTATTGGATTTAAATTGGGATTAATTTTATAATTACCAAATAAAGTAAAAGTCAAATTTTACTGTATTTATTATCGGGACAAAAATGATGAACCATTTCATCTCTCAGGACACCTAGTTTTAAATAACCTATTAAAAACTAAGTTTGTCGCGATATGGCTAACAAATTTTAAGTTAATAGAAAACTATTAAGTTATTAGTTTTGGAAGTCAAAACGTTTTTAATTTGCAAAACATAATTGGTTAATAAAAAATGTTTATTTTCCAAATTTATTTGGTATTAAGTTGGTGATATTATAATCCTATTATAAATAATCCAAGCAACCAAAATAGAAAATAATAATATGTAAATCCTTATGGCCAACAGGTGATCGGTCTCGCTAGAGCCAATTAGGGAGAACGATCGGGTCAAGGGGTTCACAACACAAAACAACCACAAGGATGGACTTCAAGGTGCATCCCGTCATCTTGTCCGAACTCCCACTAACTCCAAGAAATCCATGAGTTCGTTCTCGGTTATCATCGCGTATTCTTTATTACAAATTTATAAACTAACAACAATTTGCCTTATTACAAATTTGAACCATCCAATATGGCCAAAAGAAAACCGAAAAATAAAATAACAACCGATTACAATTTTGAACCATCCATATGGCCAAATAACAAACTCAACAACCAAACACAACCAAACAAACATAGGTCGGGGCCGGATTTACATATTTAAAATAAAAAAAAATCGGGTCGTTTTGACTTGGTCACATAAAATAAACAAAACTTTGACCAAATCTAAAATTACCCGAAAACAAAATCTAGATCAGAAACTTTAAACGATTTAAAGTTTGTGATGTAGATCCGGTTTAAGCGAACCGGGATCGACTCGTACGTTGTAACCGCGGCTCTGATACCCTGTTGGGTTTCAATGGTGGTTCGGAATGAACGGTCAAACAATTTTTAACCCGTTTTAAGTATTAGATCCGTTTAGACAAATATTAATCATATTAATATATAAACGAACCAAAAACGCAGCGGAAAATAAATGATTAAAACGAACCATAAACCGAAACCTGAACCCGGATCCGGTTACAACAATATACGAGTACGATATATAAATCTAACAACCATAGATAAGTTTAGTTTTATACCTCGGTTATCAAAACCAGGTGAGACACCGAGGGATAATGAACAACGCTAGGTGAGTGACACAACCAAAATCCGATTGCTCCGGCGACGGCGGCGGCGACATCGGAATCGGAGATGAGCAGCAGCGGTGGATCAGTAATAGTAATGGTTATGCACGGCAACAGCAAACAAAAGGCAGACAACAACTGTAGCAGCCGGAATTAGCAGATCGCTGGAAAAATGGGTTCGCCGGAAAACCGATTTGGCCGGAAAAAGGATATGCAGAAGATGGCAGTGCTCGGTGGTGTAGAAACAGCAGCGAGCAAGGCAGCAGCAAGCTCCGGTAACTGCCGTTTAATGGCAGTAGCGTAATTCCGGTGGCCGGAAAACCGGGTAGCCGGAAATCACCGGCGGAGGACGGTGGCGCAGGTAGGGGGCGGCGGCGGCTGCTGCTTTAGATGGTGGCGTTGTTCTGGTGGTGGTCCAGCAGGGTAGTGGTGGTGGCTGCTATGTATGGTGGTTAGAGTTTTGCCTTTGTAAGTTGGTTAGATCTTGAAGATGATGAATAGTAATCATTTATATCAAGATAATTAGGGTTTAATCAATATTAAACCCAATGGGCTTTGAGCCCACTGACCAACCAAAAGCCTTGACCACCTTTCTAACTTTGTCAATTAGTTGTGTCGGGCCCAGTTAACGATTAAGTGAGCTTAAGGTTCGTTACCCTCGGTGTAACTCATACCGGGTCACAATCGGGTCGGCCTGCGTTGACTTGGCTCGAACCGGCCATTATTCCAACATTAGGGATTGACTTAAGCAGAGCCTTGAAGCACGCTGTTAAAGGTGGAAATAACACATCGCGTTTGATCGACCGTTGGTGCGGTGAAGTGGTGTTTCAAATTCGGTTCCATTTGTTGTTTTCAGTTGAGATTAATAAATGGTGTAAAGTGTCGGTTTGGTTAATAATGACTCGGGAGAAATTTACAAAAAATATGGTTATGCCAGACAACCATATTGGCTTATTGAAATTGAAGAGTTAAGTGGATTATTACTGGCATGCCAACAGGTGTGCATATATGAAGGTGAAGATCAAGTTGTATGGGATTTGGACGATAACAAAGTTTTTTCGGTAAAAGGTTTGAAGAATAATTTTAGTCATAAATCAGATATGGAGGGAAGGTATGTACTAGATGATAATAATTTAATTTCCAAAAATGTGGGGGGTCTTAGAGTGAAGGGAGGTAAAGTCAGTAGAGCAGTTGTTTGTCTCATGTTAATTTGCTTAATCGGTTTGGTGTGTTGTCAAAACTTGGTGTAAGGCCTCAACGATATTTGCTTTCTCAATTAAGGATTTACTAGAACTACAAAATCATTCTCGGTTACCGAAATGGTTGGCTAAATTTTTTTTTTCATGTGGTATGCTTAATAACAATTTCATGCATTTGGAAAGTGAGAACTTGTTGGTATTTGAAAGGAAACCTGTGTGCTTAAGGAGTGCGATTGCGAAGATAAAATCTTTGAGCTTTTTATGGGTGAAAAACCGTTCAGAGTTGATGGACTTTACATGAGAAAGGAGGAATGTTTTTAATGTTTAGCTCATTGTAAGGTGGAAGGGGTTAGAACCAATTTTAACTATAATGGTGGACTTTATCTAGCATCTTGCTAGTATTGTGATTATTAATGAAACCTATTTTGTTGGTAGTTCAAACCTAAAAAAACCTTAACACTAACCACAATAATCCTCACAAACAAAGCTCCGTACAAATTAACCCACTATTGTCCACCAGAGAAACACACGTGTCATCCACTTGTGCCGGAAAATTCAAATCAAACAAAAAACACGCTTTCTGAAACAAAGAATCAATGTCTCCGACTTCACATTCTTCATCAACCATCATAGATGTCGAATCACAATAATCACAACAAATGCCCACCACCACCGAAGTTTGTTCACGTGGCCCTACAACTTCTGTAACAATTCGGGTTTTCTTGTTTATATTTTATAACCGTTACTCGACCCATTTCTATGTTCGGGTTATCCTATCAATAAATACCACAATTATCGAATTATCTAATCATTATAATATTACTGTTAATTATTTATTTAATATATATATATAGGATGAATATCATTACAGAACTAATAAATTATTTAAGAACTTGAAAGAATCCATGAAAACTAACGTTTTTTATAAAAGATTTTATATGTTAATGTTAGTTGAGTGTAGCTCGATCATTTTTTATATCTATATTTACGATTACAATTTTAAAAATTAGTTTTTATACATATCTATGTTTTGTTTTACACCTATGTAAATTTGTTAGTACATAAATTTTACACATATGTAAACTTGTTATTTATATATGTAATCAAAATTTTTTATATAAAATATGATAAAACTACTCTTAAATAAAGTTAATATATAAAAAAATTAAAAAAATGTTTGGTTGTGTAGAGTTCCTAAGAGTTCTTAATTTTTTTATAGTTCTTAAATGATACTAACCCTATATATGTATAGGGGAGGGTTATCCTAAAAATATGCAGTTTCCTAGGAAGACTAAGAATAAATCATAGCCATTTGATCATGTTAATCAATGGTTGAGATTTAAAATTACCAATAACCGACAAGTTTCCTAGAATTACTCTTTAATCATTATAACCGACATAGTTTCCTAGAATTGTTCTTTAACCATCATTTGTTGTGCCAAATGTCAAAATTTTGTTGGTTCTTACCATTCCTAGGAAACTCCTTATATATATATATATATATATATATATATATATATATATATATAACTTTCAAGGTTATTCAATTTCAACCCAAAACTAAACTATTACCCATTATTGATCCCACCGCTAATTTGCAAGGACCTAATTGCAAATTCTGCATATTATAATATCTTAACCCTTTAACCCGTCGAATATATCCATATTTGTGACCCAAATCGCGAACCAGTATATCTAATTCCTTAGCTTGCACCTAAATTCTCGTCATTAACTTGGAAATTGAATCAAAAGATTTGTTAATCTTGCCTTATGCGGCCTGCCGACACTCGTTAATATGTTAATCGATCAAATATTGATTCGTATTGCTTACTATACCAAGCTGACATATCTCGTTAAACAATCTATATTATAACAAACACCATAACTCAATTAAACCTACAGTTATAATCCTTAAACCCTCGTTGTTAAAACCCCTCAACCTTATTATATTATCATCGCTGTTTGTTTTGGTGTTCTTGAGCTCGTATTGTCGGCCATTGTATTAGCTAATTAACTCTTCATATATCTTCGTATAAGGTAGATGATTAGTGTTTTGTGTTCGTTTTTGATCAGTGAACATAAACCCCAACATTAATCGGATAAATAAGAATTGGTTTAATCAATTGATGAATTAGGGTTTATGAAAAAAATAGGGATTTTAAATTGTTAGTATATTAATTATTGTTTATGGGTGATAATTGAGTTACCCACCAGCCCAGGTGACTGGTGCACCTTGGGTTAGAGTTTGGTAGATGGTTGGGGTGTGGGTTTGAGTCCCTCAGCTCGTCTTTTTTGGATACTTTTCATATTATTGTTTTTTTAATCATTAGTTAATCAATAATAATAATAATAATAAAATGTAAAAATAACTTTATTTTATAAAAACCAACAAGTTTAACGTGTTGTTTTTCGAATCTTTACTAAAAACCCTATATATGTATATATATGTATATGTAGTATGAGAGTCCGCGCTTTGCGGCGGGGAAGCAACAAGAAATTATAACTAACATTTCATAACAAAAAACTTTTTTATAACAAAGTTTAGTTTAAATGTTGTGCATAAAACTTTTGAAAACCAATATTTTTATGCATATTAATCTTAAATTTTAAGAAATTATGACTAACATTGTTTAAAATCCACCTAAATAGTAAACCTGCACTTTAGCACACTCAATCTCTTGATTTCTTAAATACGAAGCACTCAACTGCAGGCTGCAACATAATAAACCTTTTATGTGGTGACTTTGATAGAAAAACAAAAGATAACTAATAAGAACTTTTATTTGCAACAACATCATATAGAGAGCTTAAGTCTACCATTATTTTTGATATATCAACCCACATAAATATTATTCACACTTGTAAGGCCGTAATGGATTACAAATACCCTAACACACTTATTGAAATCATATTGATCAACTATCAATTTAAATAGGTAACGTCTTAACAAATTGGGAAGGAGAATAAACCACATAAAAAGAAATTGTATTAGACAAAAATCACACATGAGTTTACACAAACATGTGGTGTGCATGTATGAGAGATGCTTATGGGCCGGTGCGGGTGCTGAGAGGTCGGGTTCACTGTAAACATTTTCCTTATGCTGACAAATGGCAGTAGCATTCCACCAAAGGGTATTGGAAGTGGCCCAAAAGCGAGAAAGGTAGACATGCTGTAAGGCCCCGTTATCGGTGCCCTACTTTGGACGTTGGATTTACTCATAAACACAGTTCTAAATATCAGAGTTAATTAAAACTTTTGCGGAGTAATATTAATAGTCAACCATTCATTACAATTATTCATAACTTGTCTTTTTAAAACATAAATAAAGCATAGTATCGAAACATCATGACAAATCTTCAGATGCCAGCCTCTTCAATCTTGCCATGTGTCCTGCTCAAACCAGTTGTCTCAATCTGTTAACCTGCGCGCATACTAAAAGTCAGCTACGCTGAGTGAGTTCTAGTTAATCAGACGACATACAATCCGTTCACATACTAACATATGCACCTGAAGGTACATACCTTCATACTTACTTACATACGCACTTTCATTCTTTCTTTCGTACTTACATACATACTTTCATTTATACATATACGTTTTAAAGAGCATTCCGCCCTATAACCTTCGCCGATTTTATTAGTGTCGGTTCCCTACGTTCGCCGATATTATTAGGGTCGGTTCCCTACATTCGCCGATACTATTAGGGTTGGTTCCCTTCATTCTCCGATATTATTAGGGTCGGTTCCATGCATTCGTACTACTATGACATACTTGGCCTTTACATACTTTCCTTGACAATATGTGCAATCTCCGAAGAGCGTTCACGTACCATCAACATATCATACATACATTGTTCATACATCCTATATATTCATACATACATCATTTATACATCACACATATCAATCATACCTTTAACTACCACTTGACGGCACGTGCAATATCCGAAGATCGTTCACACACCGTCAAGCAATCATCATACATAAATCATACAAGGCATACACTTATCACCCACGGTAAGTGTATTAACTATCACATCGAGTATGCACACATCCCCGAAAACATAACAAGGAAGTGGGGCTAGGAACTCACCTGAACTCGATTACGTTCACCGTTAATTGTTATTCCTTTCCTTAGCTGTGGTCGACTAGCTGTATAACAATTACACATATCAATTAACCATCACTACTCACATCGCGTTTCTAGTCTAGTTATAACCCTCAACGAACGGGGGTCCGGGGCAGCGGGGTCTAGGGGCGGCAGCCCCTAGCAGGGTCCGAGGGGCAAAGCCCCTGGCTGGGGTCGAGCTTGAAAGTTCAAGGGCTTCTTGTAATTATATCATTTGTTTTCTTAGTCCAGGGTCTGTTCTTGTCATTCCGTTAAACTTCTAATTCATTACTGGTTCATAACGACTTGGCTTATCCTAGCGAACTGGTCCTTGTAGCGAATTGAACCCTTTAACGAACTGTACCCTTAACGAATCAGTCCATATAGCGAACCAGTCCAAGTAACGAATTGGACCTTCTAATTCGTTATTTCTTTTAACAAATTGTCAATGCAAATTGGGAGCTAGTTTGTTAACTTATCTTTAACGAATTTAAACACGAATTAAGTCTAGTTCGTTATATTTTCCTTTAACAAATCGCTTGACGAATTGCTTCCAATTCCTTAACTCCTCATTAACGAATTACCTCTAATTCGTTAACTTTCCGTTAACGAATTAGGGTTAGGTCAGGGAATGTCAGAACATTCCCTGACATCCCTTAACCTCGTACACACTTTTCCAGCGCCGCCGCCGGAAAACCGCGGATTCACCGGAAGACCGAGTTTTAACTCGTTTTTCACTGTTTTTCGTCCCGTTTGATCCAGATTCGGGGTAGGGTGATCCCTAAGCTCATCTTAGGTTCGGTTTATACCCGATTCAATCCGGATCTCGTGGCTTAAACGGTTTAACGGTGTCGGCTCGTCGTTTCGTGACCATATCTATCGGCTTTAAGCTCATACAATATCATACTATCATTACCTTGGAACGGGATCGGTTTTCCTTGTTGATTTCGGCTAGAGAGAGACTAGAGAGAAAGAGCTTAAGTGTGTGTTTTGGTGGTGTATGGAATATGTGTAAAATGAATTAAATGGGTGATTAAAGGTTTATATATTTATGGATCATGGGCTTGAGCCCATGGTCTTTTTCCTTCTTTCATAACCCAAGTCCATAACTCATATTCATTTAACCCAACACTAGCCCGACTCATAATAACTCATATTTCATTTATTAACCGGAACCCGAAAAACGGGATGTTACACATGCTGAAAGGCGAGGCCCTTCTTTCGGCCTGACCATTTGATGTGGGGCTAGACGAATTTAACTTTTGATTCAGGTTTTGACCCAGGAGTTGGTCGGTTTTGGACCGAAGCTTTGAATCTTAACAAACTTCTTTTCGAAATCATGTGGCACGTGAAAGTAACACATCTGACTTTAATAGCCTCATTTTTATAATCTTCTTGCTCCACCGTAAAGATGTTCTGAAATTCAAACGAACACCTTTTATATTTTGTTTTAACAAAATTGTCACGCTAACCACAATTTATAAGACTCGACTTACCTGGTTATTTTTTCACTACATGATCTGTGTTATTGGACATCATTAAGTAAACATCAGTTGCAAAAATTATATCACTGTAGAAATACTTCACCTACAACATTTGTACCGCTAGAATGTTAACGGTGAAGATCAAAGTACAATATGTATTATTCATTTATTCGTTAAACATCTCACCTAGTAAAAATGCAATTTAAGGAATGCAGAAACAGAACTTAAAAACAGGTTCTGTATGTACTTCCTTATCATCTATGCAAGCAATTTTACACGTCTTAAGGTTAGCTAAATGAAACAAACATCCAAAGCTATGTAATAAATTGTTCCTTTTGGTTTTTTTTATCTAAATAAACATTTAATTATGATAACATGAGCATAACCAAGCGCACAACCATTAGTAAATGGGTCAAAATAAGCACACTGACAGTGATCATCATGGCTTTGGGTTTACTCTAAACAGTTTCGGTTTAGCTTCCAGTAAAACCCGAGAACACGTTTATAACCAATCGCTAACCATTAGTAAAATGGGTCAAAATGAGCACACTAACAGTGATCATCATGGCTTTGGGTTTACTCTAAGCAATTTCGGTTCAACTTACTAAAAAACCCTAGAACACGTTTAGCTTAACAGATCATGCTCATTGTAACCCAACAGGTTCACAGGTTGACCTATTTAACCAATTTGACCTTTGGGTCACCTCATCTATGTCTTTGTTTTAAAAAGAAAACCAAATACTAAATGTATACAATTAATATAGGAAAAATTAAAACAAATAAGTTCATCAAAAACAATAATAAAGTTAAAAACATCAAGCTAAAACATAATCCTAATTCTTACTTTATTTGAGGTCAGAATAATCAAATGTAAGAAAATATCACATAAAAGCATAAAATGTCAACCTGATTTAACAAAATAAGTTATGTTCCTCGTGTGGTGCTTCAATGTTTTGGCCAAACCAGGGGTCTCGCTAAGGATGCAAATGGCTGTAAGTTCATGTAATCCTGCAACCCGCCTTCAGTTTTGGAGAGTTTTTAAAAGTTGTAAATTTCTTCAACATAATCACTTCAACCAGTTCATTGTTGATGTAGAGTTCGTCTATGTTAAATTGTTAACCACTGGATCTTTAGGTTTTGATGTGATCCCACAAGTAAATGAACAAAGATCTTCTAAACCAAACAAGGTAAACATAACAAAGATTCATCTAAACCAAGACAAGTGTAACCCATAAAAAAGAAATACAAGAAGACAAGGTTTTAATCATGTACACAAACACTATCAGGCACACATAAGAAAAAATAACCATTAAACAAAGAACCTAGATTTCATTCAGACACATCATCAAACACTTAACGTGCACAAACCAGAACATTATATAACTGGAGGTAATAAACATTGAACACTCACTATGATACTAAATTAAGAACTACAAACAGGTAACAAAATCCATCTACCATACCTTTTGGAAAATTATGTAATCATTGACCAGCTGAAGGAATAACGATGACCGGGGAAAAATCGGTACATTGCAAAATTGAAGGGATAATGGATGTTAGCAACACAATACCTTCATATATTAAAGGGATTGTATAAAATTGAAGGAATAACGATATAATACCTTCTTGACATCCACTGTCAATTTGCAAGTAACATAGACTAACATTGAATGGATATAAGAACTGAAGGAATGTCGAAGGTTTTTGAAATAATGTTAATACTGTAAGTTAAACGATGAGATTGCAGTAGAATAATCACAGAGATGATTTTGAGAGAATGGACCTTCCAATTGTGATAATATAGAAGATAATCAGAGATGATTTATACGATGATTGGGGACTTCAATTGAAACTATTCATTGATTGATTGGCGTGATGATTCAAAACCCTAACCGTCCATTTCAAATCAGCTATTAATGAGGGGTGATGCTGAGAGTATGAATTAAAGGACGTTAACGGTGACAATTTAAGGAGTAATCAAACCTTGGCGGAGGAAGATGCAGATGTGAAATTGTATGTCGCCGGACCGAAGTAGTCATAAATATTACGGGGTCTCACGAGAGAGAAAGCAGGAATGTGAAAAGTTGCCGTATTATAATGTAATATATATATATATATATATATAGAAAATGGTTCAAATAAAAAGAAAGAGTTTCCTAAGAATGGTAAGAACCAATAGATTTTTGACAAGTGGCATTACAACATATGGTGAAAGAACAATTTTAAGAAACTATGTCGGTTCTAGTGGTGAAAGAGTAATTATAGGAAACTATGTCGGTTTTGGTAATTTTAAATCTCAACCATTAATTAACTTGATCCAATGGCTATGATTTATTCCTAGTCTTACTAGGAAACTACTTCTTTTTAGTATAACCCTTCCCTAAAAGGGTTCAAATAATAATAAGGAGTTTCCTAGGAATGGTAAGAACCAACAAATTTTTGACACTTGGCATTACAAATGATAGTGAAAGAACAATTATTGGAAACTATGTCAGTTATAATGATGAAAGAGTAATTCTAGGAAACTATGTCGGTTATTGATAATTTTAAATCTCAACCATTGATTAACATGATCTAATGACTATGATTTATTCCTAGTCTTCCTAGAAAACTTTTTATTTGGTTCAAATAAGAATAAGGAGTTTCCTAGGAATTGTAACAACCAACAAATTTTTAACATGTGGCATTACAAATGATGGTGAAAGAACAATTCTAGGAAACTATGTCGGTTATAATGATAAAATATTATTTATAGGAAACTATGTCGGTTACTGGTAATTTTGAATCTCAACCATTGATTAACATGATCCAATGGCTATGATTTATTCCTAGTCTTCCTAGAAAACTACTTATTTTTAGGATAACCCTCCCCTAGGTTATAATAAGAAGTGGATTTTTCCAAAGAAGTGTGTTTTCATCATTATATATAATAAAACACAACGCAGAATAAACACACCGTAACTAAAATAAAACACAAAGCGTAATAAACACACTTTCCATATCCACCGTCATATCATATTTAAGTTCAAGAGAGAAATAACATTAGTGCGAGAAATGCGAAAAATGAATATGAGCCACTAGTTTTATTTTAGGTTTTAAGTATTTAAAAATAAGTAATAAAAATGTGAATGCAACAATAAATGCATTCTCTCTCTCTAATTAATATATCTAACTTATTTAACTATAATAATTAAAAGGATAAAAACACTACTTTAGTTTTATTTTTTATTTACACATTCTTCATTTTATTCAACATAAATACAATTTATACATATAATACTATTTCTTTTTATTAAAAAAATAATTTCCACTCAATTTATTAGCATATATCAACGTGCTTTTTAATACTAAATATCAAAACATAATATATATTTTTTCAATTGGTATGCCTATAAAAATTATTGTCATAAATAATAATAAAAAATACCATACAACTGTGTCCATGAAATGTAAATAATAAATATACAACCTATACAAAGTTATATAACCTACACTTGTTTTGAGCAATAAAAACGTACAACATACAAAAATCATACAACTTACATATGTAATTCGACATCAACAATTATGAAAACTACACAAAGATACATTTATCCTACACATGCATAGGTTAGATGTTTTTTGTATGTAGGCTATATGTTTTCTTATTTTTAGAACAAGTGAAAGCCCTATGTTTTTGTGTAAGTTGTATATTTCTTATTGACATTTAATGCAAACACGTGTAAGATAGTTTTTTGTATTATTCATCACAATGTAACTACGTGTTGATAGATATGGATATGTTGAGTTTGAAGAAATTGGTTTTGAATAAAAAGAAATTAATGTATGAATAAATTAAACTTGTGTAAGATAAAATTATCGTGTGTAGATTATATGTTTTCGTAAGCGTGTGTATTTTATTGATGATAAATTTTGTGTGTATGTTATATGTTTTTCGTGTGTAGGTTATATGTTGTCTTATTCTTAGAACAAGTGTAGATTATACGTTTTTGTGTAGGTTGTATGTTTTTTGTTGATATCTAATGCAAACACATGTAAAATAATTTTTTGGTATTATTCATTATAATGTAAGTATGTGTTGATGGATATTAATAAATTGAGTTGGAAAAAAATAGTTTTGGATAGAAAGAAATTTTAATGTATAAATAAATTAGACTTGTGTAGGATAAAAATTCAAGACACAAAAAATAAGTTATAAAAATAAATGACTTCTTAATATTTTCCAATTATAATAATTTAATTAGTTATATTAAATAAGTAGATAAATATTATGGTTTATTAGTCATATTAATTGAAAAAGGAGAATGATTAATACTTTCTTTATTTAGCTTTAAGCATTTAAAACTTAAAACAAAATTAGTGGCCCATATTCATTTCATTCATTTCTTGAAGTAATATCAATTCTCTCTTGAACCATCACACACACACACACACACATATATATATATAATAAAGATTGATTTAAAATCTAAATATTAAAGGTTTTTATATAAATAAAAATAGTTATAAATATACTAATGATATTTAAATTAAATGATTAAACCAATCTTTTTATATATATTACAAATACATATTTTATATAATAATTTTGTTTATAATTATGAATATATTGCAATTAAAAATATAATACATGTTAACATTTGTAAATAAAGAAATATAATAAAACTGATAAAAAGCTTTAGTAATATTTAATTATCGTAATAATATACCCGATCATCAAAAATTTCCAGATCTCGATAAAACCTTCATTCATTTATTTATTTTCTGCAACTACTCTCTTTTAGGCTATCCCGAAGAGCTTGATCTACCTCTATTCTTATCAACTCTTTATCTCCTTGCTTATTTGATAAGATGAGTATTTCACTCCCCATTTTACTTATTTTAATCGTTTGGGGACACATGCGTAACTTAAATACTTACTTATTATTTGGTATTCAATTGCAACTGTTAATCCTTGTGTGTATATTAATTTAATGCTTAACTTGCTATCTGCTTATTTGCTTAATTGATCGCATTCAGAGAGGTACATCATAATCTCAGTAATAGTATGATCATACGACCGTCATAGTAGTCAATGCCCACTTCGCAAGGCAACGGTTTTACCGACATTTAATTTTACTCATTTGTTAAATTGCTTATCTCACAGGAACAATTTGCATTTTCTTTATATATTATATTATATCTCACTTAACTGGTATTTTACTCACTCAACCTCGTGTTGACAAAATTATATGTATTTTATGCGCGTGTGCAGGTTATCGTGTGAACTGATTTATTAAGAATTATTGAAGGGCTTAGGATTTGCTATGTTAGAAAAGAGATTATTAAGACTTAATTAAATTTGAACTATTTATTATCTTGTTTGCTTTATTTATGAATGATGTACTTGTTTTATTTGGATTTTATTTGAATATTTAAATTAAATAAATAGATATTGTCATTTTAATTATTGCATGATAGTACCGTGAGAGCTGTGAGTAATTAGTTCACGCCCCAACAATTCCGTCTTAGGTTGGGATGTGACAACTTCCAGGCGCGGGCCATTGCAAGATTCGACACTACTACTCAAACTGTTGCACGCCGGCCTTTGATTTACAACAATTTTATCCTTCGTCTGTTGATTCAAGAGCGGCGGCTTCGTAAGCACGTGCGGCGGATTCCATCGAATCGAATGTACTAGGCTAAACTCTAGCTTTCTTTACCGGATGCCTAATTCCCACAATGAATTTACCCCAGGATCACTTTCGAATGCGTTTAAACCTAATTCTGGTCTCCGAAACTGTTGTTGTTATGTCGCCTCACATCGTCGATCGAATTGGATGAAAGTGCATAAATGGAAATTAGGGTTAACCCGACACAACCCGCTAAAAAGTGGATTAATCTTTCTTTTAGAAAGACATAATTAAGTTGGAAGCGAAGTCAATGACAAGGTCTAAGAAAGATGTTACTATGCTGGTGCACATAAGTGTTTGGTGGGTGCTTTGATAAGTTAGGAATGACTTTAAATTTGGTTAAGGGAACAATATGACATGATGTATATTTCTTATCATATGGTTAGTGTTTCTTTTTATGGTTTTCCAATTGATATAGAAAATTTAAGTTGTCTTGGATCGAGTGGTTCGAGAATATGTCAATGTTTCCATTATGTTGAGGAGTTTATGGACATGAACAAAATTCCTTTTGAGATTGGTTTACCAAATTGTGTTTTCACCATCCTTTGGAAACTTATCAGACATTTTTTTGCGTCACTCTTGTGTTTGATTAGATAAGTCCAAAACCCTATTGAAATCGTCAACAATGGTTAATAAAAAAACAAGCGTGTGATGTTGAAGGTTTGCGATATTTTCACCATGTGTCACAATGAGTTAGAAAAAAAATGCATTACTTTTTATATATATCATCGGAAAAAGTAATTGCGTAATATAGCTTTATTACACACATCACAAGCATCATACTTAAAATTAAAACATGTCTCGTTAAAAAAACCAATTCGCAAAACTTATCGTATGAAGCATGAACCAGTCTTTTATTCCAGACTTTTACATCTGTCTTTGACATCATAGATTTATTTTCTCTAACTACCATGCCCATCACATAAATACCATTCATGAGTTTACCCACTCTATCTTCTTCGAATTCAAGTCTCGCATGCAACATAATTCAGGAAAAAAACACACAACACACTATGAGAGTCTACCGACTGAAATAAAATTACAATTTAAGTTGGGTACATACAATGTCTATCAGTTGTTATATGGTTCGTTAAAATGCTTTCACCCATAGCCTTTACGGGTATGTTGTCATCAACTGTAATCATGACAGGTAATCCATTGATGCATTATGTGTGATTTTCTAGTAAGTTAAGTGTGTGGACTACATGTTCCGTTGACCCGAAGTTTATAATCCACCCACCATGTTGTATCGAATCATCTGCCATTGCCATACTAGCATTAGGTATGATATCATCTTGGGTGTTGATGTGCTAAAAATAGTCAAATAATTTATTAACTAAAATATGCTAATCTAGACACTAAGTAATAATTCTAGACTCTTAAACTTAACTTAAACTACTAACTGACAAGTGTATCGGTCGACTCTAGTACAGCTAAGTAAGTCCGGATATCAAACCCACGAGACTCTATAAATTATGAAACTAGCAAACAAAACTCAACTACAAGACATGACTATTTAATAATAATATTTGAGGGGGAATTATTAAACTAATTAAATAAAAACCTTAAATAATGATTAACTAATGATTAAAACTTACTAATGATTACTTAATTAAACTAATAAACCCTAAACCTAATTAATATAATAATAATAAAACATAATCATTACTCCTAAACTAATTAATTTAATAAACTTAACCCTAATTTAATTAAACTAATAAACGATTAAGAACAATTAGATTGACTCAGATGATAAAGATAACTACCTAGGCTAGAATCCCCAAAGTTACGGTTATTAATTAAATGGAAAACTCAAGTTATGAAACTGGGATCATAAAATAGACCCTTGACAGAAAACCCGAACAGGACCCTTGAACTTCAAGAAGATGTCTATGGATTTCTAACAAGTTTTAAGACTCACTAGTTTTATGAATTAAACTTCCTTATGGTTATTTAATAATTTATGTTTAAGTATCTTTATGACGAAATCCTACCTTACAGCGCGGAAATCAAAGATAGCTAAGTAGACTTAATTAACTGAATAGACTAAGCTGACAATCAAACCTAGACGGACTCCTTACGAAGAACTAAATCTAGGAATCCTGACAAACAAAGACCTAACGATAGTCTATCACCTTACAGCTTTCTAGGCTAGCAGCTCACTTTTATCTGTTTAATTGATTTTATTTTTTTATGATCTTAATCGATATCAATCACAAACAAGTCAAGAACACACAGTAAATGACCTAACAAAACCCTATCCTATGAAACAATCAACAAGAGCAATATGAAACAATAAATCCAAGTAAACAAAACCAAGCAATTAAACGCATCAATTAACTCAAACTTAACAATTTACTTAGAACATAAAATCCATAACGAAAAGAAATCCAAACAAATTCAAACCAAACTAAGGTTCATCACGACCTACGTAGTTTATGGAGTTTTAGCCTAGCATCATATAGTCTAAATCAAACAAAACAAATAAAACTGAGAACATGGTGAAAATCTAATAAACGAAAGATTAAAGGCGATAAACCCCGTAATCTCCAAATGTGAACGTGTAACTCTTCACCGGCTGTTCTCTTGCCTTCAAAATCACTACAAAACTCGAAAATATCCTTCCAGGAACTCCAAAATCGGTTGGTGGCTTCAGGTTATTGTCAGGTTTAAGTTAAAGATGTTTAAATACCCAAAACAAGACCCAACATGTAACAAAAACGAAATAAAAAATCCTCCAACACCCTCTAGGCGTCGTACGACCACCAAGAGGGCCGGTTAGACCGGCCCGGTTTGATCGGTTCTCTATTCTGGCTCCTTCCTGTCGCGTTCCGGATCTCCGTTTTGGCTCTTTTAGCTCATTTATCGCCCTTTTTAATCACGATCAATTTCCATTGCCTACAAATCATAAAAGTGTTAGTAGTATACAAATCCCGACTAAAAAATTACAAAAAACTATTAAAATATTAAATAAACTATACATGGGTGTAGGTTCCCCGGACGGATCACACGAGATATCCCGATATACACAGGTGCGGAATCCCTGTGTAGATCGTTACGGACGTAGAACACAAACACACGAACACACGAATACGATACGAACAAACACACGTTATATTAATAACTCAACACGTGATATAATCACAGTTACAGACTCTCGACCTCACGTCACTTGACTCACTGATTTACACGAACTCGAACCCCTACTAAACAATAATCCGTAACCTATATAAATACACGACAACTTCGCCTCAGGCGAAGTTGTCCATAACTTCGCTTGGTTAACAAGTTCGCCTAAGCGAACTTGTCAACAACTTCGCTTGGTTAACAAGTTCGCCTAAGCGAACTTGTCAACAACTTCGCTTTAAACAAACAAATACATAAACAATATTACAGACTCGATTACAGACACTAGACATATGAACTACTGACATTTATGCACCAACAATGGGAAACATAAATATGTTGCATTATATCAAATATCCCCATACTTATTCTTTTTAAGTCCCTAAAAAAGATTGATACAGTTGGATCAGAATAGGAAAATACAGTGTTAAAAAAATATAGGTTAATTTTTAAAAGCTCAGAAAAACGCAAAAACCGCGATCACCGATATTGTTTTCCACTTAAACCCATTCCTTAATCTTTACCGGGGCAAATAAGATCCGATATATTACTCAGTGGTTTACACAATTAAGACTCGCTTATTTTCAGCTTTTACCAGACCAGACCACCCCAATTTGACTTAAACCTCAAAATTAGCAGAATTAAAACTTTTGTTGCTCTATTTTTTTTCTTTTTCATGAATAGTTAAGACGATCAAGGGTATTGTTTATCCACCTAAGCTTAAGCATCAAAGTCTACCAATTAGCCATTAGATACGATTAAGATTCAATTAATTAATAGCTAGTGTTCCCCCACAACATGACATACCCCCGTTATCAAGCAATACCCCGAACCCATCACCATAGGTGAGCATGCAAAATTTCATTTGTAGGGCCTACATGTAGCGTTTCCCTTGTGGTCCGTTTCTTAATGGTAATGAGACGCGAGCAAGGGGACCCCACATGGCTAACAGCGTGGATGATCAAGTCTGTAATGTATTTGTACTTTTGTACTTTTGTGATCATGTTTAAAGACTTATAAAGATTTGCTCTTTTTGGCTTTATTTAAATATCCACAACCCCACTTAGGAATTATGAATACCCAGATGAATAGATTGCATACAGACCCATGGTCTCCGGACCCGAGGCATCCCATCAATACAAGATTTAAGGTTATAAAACCATACGCCAATGAGGTGTAAAACACTAAACTAGCAGTTTAAAATTTATATCACAGGCTACACGGCATACTCTAACGTTAAACCTACCCAAGCATTATATGATAACATATTTAGATTTTAAAACTCATAATATTTCCACTTTTCATACCAAAAATTGAGGCTTCAGTATGGCCTGACCTTCCATTACTTATCTTCCACAGATAAAGCGTTTTACCCACAAAAGATTTCCGTTTTAACCATTTTATCAAATTCCCATTTCATTTCAAGGCTGAGCCTACCGACACATCCCAAGTTAAGTGCGTTTTCTTTTATTTAACTCATATTATTAGTAGTTTGAAAAACCGATTTCCGACAAATATCATCATCTCCCACTTTAACGCAAAAACTAAATTCAAGGGACATTTTTAAAACATTTTTTTTCAAATTTTTTTTAACTCATTATAAACTCAAATACGAAAACGAAACTAAAATTAGTTGAAACACTTGTGTCCCATCCCCACAGTTAAACTTTGCATTGTCCTCAATACAGGCACGGGAAACACGACATGAAAATTAAAAACCAAAAGCTAAAATTATAAAAATAAAAAGCAAAAACTAAAAAGATAAAAAAAAATAGAAACATAAAATATAAAAACATAAAAACAAAATACAAATGGAAAAGACTTAGCTGGTAATATGCGAGTGCCAGTCTATTTCCATGGGTGATCTCCTTACCGACTGCTCAACATGATTTAGCAACTCATTCTCTCTTTCTGAACGGACACGGCCACTCCTCTCGACAAACCTAAAAACATCAAACACAATATCTAAAAATAAAGGTTACTTATAAGTCTTAACATCCACCGAACTCCAACCCTCCAAACCGGAAAAAAGTCTAGAATAATATATCAGTACAGACCAAATAGAAATAAAAACATCATAAAAATAAAAATAAAATAAAAACATCCTAAAATATACGAACTCCCATGCTGACTCGTCATCCCAAGCTCAGTCCTCATCCTCCTCCTCTTCTGACTCCTGCTCAAAATAGTGAAATGGCTCTGCATTATCGAATTCCGGATCACCTGGACGGTAAATCGGCGCTCCATAACCACACCCCAAACCACCTGGGGCCCTCAACCTGCTCGGACCCGCAACATCCGGCTGTCGGAGAGAAGCAGGCAAACTAATCCTCATCTAAGTCATCAAATACCTCATATGCTCATCCTGCCTTTGCTAATTCGCCATTATCATCTGCTGCTGTTCTCGCATCATCTGTCTCAACTTATCACGACGCTCAGTCACATAACCCCTAAGCTGATCAAAACCGGACTCCATCCGGTCATACAATGACTCTACAGTAATAATCTCGGAATGAGGCTCTCTGACCAGAAACTAAACACCCGGTCTCTCGGATCTGTGTAGTGGCCTCCGATGACGTGTTGATAGCCTAGCTCGCATAG
The DNA here is from genome assembly GCF_021521415.1 of Bidens hawaiensis. NCBI lineage: Eukaryota > Viridiplantae > Streptophyta > Magnoliopsida > Asterales > Asteraceae > Bidens > Bidens hawaiensis. The sequence goes on along the minus strand of NW_027494680.1, from coordinate 141,137 downwards.
CCGTAGCAGCCTGTGTGTTCGGTGGTGGATGAACCTATGGACCCATCTTAACATTTTCCCACTCCAACGGGTCACTCATCTTTAAAATAACCGCATTTCTCAAGTCTCTAACTCCTAAAAACTCTCTTACGGGTCCCAATCTCATGTATTTCGGTTGAAACTTCTCAAGCACACCCAAATTTTGAGCAATGACTGTGATGTATGGGCCCACGTCAAGCTTTGATCAAATTTACTCCCACCACGTCTCGTCCGATGGAAAGAACATGCCAAAAGACTCGCGTAATTAACCGTTACCTTCTCTACCATCGCCAACAAAAAAGATCCAACCAGTTAACCTTGTTATCGCCCGAACCACGGCCAATCAACGTGTTTACCAAAATCCTATGAATAAAATGAAGCACTGGATCCCGAATATCCGAGCTCACCATCGAACCCGAGAATGAACTTATAGCAATCTTATCCTAAAACGCAACCAACTCTTCCTGACCAAAACACCTTTTGCTTACTTGTGAACGCACCTCGAATACTCGTCAGAAAACCCGGCTCTTTCACCTCATCCTCCGTATAAAAACCGCTCGCTACCGAAAACTCCGCGATAGTCATATCATACAATCTTCTTCCCAATGCAAACGACACCCCATCCGATTGATCAAAATTTAGAAATTCTAAAGTCAACTCATGATATTACGGTTCGTTAAGACATTGCATAGCCATAAACTTCGGGCCCAATAACTCCTCAATACGCCCTCTTTGACCAACCGCGTCTAACAAAACCCAATCAATAGTTTTAAAGGTTAAAAGCTCCCAATTGATAAGCTTACATAATCAACCATATTCTTGTGAACTCTCCTCAGACTTAAGCAACGAGCTATCAATAATGTTCGGAGATCTTCTTCTTGCCACGATCGGCCCATCTTGGTATTCAATCACACGAGTACTCGGCTCCATAAAAATTACCGGGTCCGGCTCGTCTCGCGGAGCCTGGCCTCTTTTGCGTTTTCCCGCCTCTTTCAACATCCTAAACACAATTAAACAAGCAAACAAAACATGGGAGTAAGTAAATAAACTAAAACGAATAAAACTAAATATTTTTTAAATTTTCATATTTTTTTAATTTTTTTAATTTTATATTTTTTTGTATATTTTATTAAAAATGAAAATAAATTAAATTTGGCAATCCGGGTTACAAAATATTTCAAACCGACTCATTTGAATGACAATTGAGTACGTACGAGCGGTTTATATTTTTCACAAAAAAGCTAACGGAAAACCATTATTTAAACACATAAGTAGCTTATAAAAACCTGAAAACTTTCAACCGACTCAATAACCATTACCTCCTCCCGGAACTTTAATTGTCCCAATTAAACCCAAGTGCCAACAATCCAAAAAATTGAGTCGAAAACGAGCGGAAACCCACACTTTGGTAAAATATATATTGCATAAAAAGTGTTTTCCGTCTCGTTTTAACCACTAAAAACATGAAAGTCCAACATCCCAACACTTAATAAACTCGGTATAATCCCAAACCGACCCAACCGCAACCGCGAAAAATAAATTTTCAACAAATTCCAATCCAACCAACCGCACCCAACAACTCAAATAAACTACCAAACCATACCAAACCGCACCCAAAAACTAACTTATACAACTTACTTGAGCAAAACCCGACAACAAAGTAACCAAAACTAAGGCTAAAACTAACATTAAAATTACATAAAACCTACAAAAATTACAAGAAATCATACATTGGAGTGGTATAAACCCGGATGAACTTGCAAAAAAATAAGAACTTAGGTGTGTGCAATTGAGAGAATTAGTGAAGATTAGGTTAAAATTGATGATGGGTTATGATATTAGGTTGACTTTAAGGTTTAATTTGAATAAAAATGGTGAAAAATTGATGGATTTGGTGAAGAGAATGGTGAAAATCGCGGTTCTTAGGGTTAGAGATGAAAGGGGATTTGAAAAATATGATCAAGATTTGATATAAGATGGTGTAAAAGACTAAAAAAAATTCGGATATGGTGATTTGGGTCAAGCCGCGCCGCGCGGTCGGTTGAGCTCACGGCGTCATGCTACGCGGCGCCCTCTGGATATTTCTAGTTTGCTTCGCGTCACGCCGAGGTGGTTTAGTATCCTGTCGCGCGCGCGACGAGCACTTTTAACAGAATGATTTAAGGTTTTTTAGAGCCATTTTGCCTTAGAAAATTGTCAATCCTTTGTTATGCCCATTTTATGTTATTTTGACGTGTAAAACTTACCTGGCATCTCTCGAATTCTCGCCAAATCCTCTCGTGATAATGGTGATGATTCCTTGAATTGACTCTACGACGCGACGAAACTACAAAAACTAAAGTTAGTGACTCAAATAAATTAAAATAAAATAAAGAAATTATACAAACTCTACACTTGAGTTTTCACTCAAGAACCCCTTCGATGATTTAGTTCGATGGATCGAGGGGAGTTTCCTCCACATCGATTGAATCCTCCAGCCCTCCAAGATAATGTTTTAAACAATGGCCATTCACTTTCCACGAAGTTCCATTGTCCGGATTCTCTAACTCCACCGCTCCATACGGGAATACTTCTTTCACCAAATATGGTCCCGTCCACTTGGATCTCAATTTACCTGCAAATAACTTCAAACGAGAGTTATATAATAATACTTTATCACCTTTCTTGAAGTCTTTACCTCCCTAACGTCAATCGTGCAACACTTTCATCCTTTCCTTGATATCCAACGATCGAGAATATGCCGCACCACGAAGTTCCTCTAACTCATGAATTTGAAAATACCTCTTCCTAGTAGCCCCAGTAAGATCAACATTTACCGTTTTCAAAGCCCAAAACGCCCGGTGCTCTAACTCAACGGGAAGATGACATGCTTTACCGTAAACTAACATAAATGGTATAGTACCCAATGGTGTCTTGTATGCAGTTCTGAATGCCCATAGCGCGTCATCCAACTTCTCTGACCAATCTTTCCGACTTATTCCCACTGTCTTCTCCAAAATTCTCTTCACCCCTCTATTAGAATTTTCTATTTGACCATTCGTTTGCAGATGGTAAGCAGTAGAGGTGCGATGAGTAACTCCATAACGAGCTAATGCCTTCTCCATGACGGAATTACAAAAATGAGTACCTCGACACAAATAATCGCCCGTGGAGTCCCAAAACGAGTAAACAACTTCTTTAAAAACTTCACAACAACTCTAGCATCATTTGTGGCCAATGCTTGGGCTTCAACCCACTTGGAAACATAATCTATCGGAACTAAAATATACTTGTGACCACCGGAAACGGGAAATGGTCCCATAAAGTCGATGCCCCAAACATAAAAAATTTCAAGAGTTTGTATGGGGTTTTGAGGCATCTCGTTCTTCGATGAAATATTTCCGGTGCGTTGACAAGCATCACACGTCTTAACAAATTCAACCGCATCTTTTACAACCAATGGCAAAAAAAAAAAAAACCACTATCAAATACCTTTTGAGCCATGACATACGCACCATGATGACCTCCCGTTAAACCTTCATGAACATGCTTTAGAATATTCAACCTTTCTTCGTTCGACACACATCTTCTAAGAATTCGGTCACCACCAATCTTGAAAAGAAAAGGATCGTCCCAAACATACCGAGTAACATCCGGAAAAAGTTCTTCTTTTGTTGCGTAGTCATCCCTTTCAACACAAGGCCGGTAGATAAATAGTTAGCAAAATCGGTAAACCATGGCAAACCTTGCATCTTTTACAACCGACGGCCAAAAAAACCACTATCAAATACCTTTTGAGCCATGGCATGCGCACCATGATGACCTCCCGTTAAAACTTCATGAACATGCTTTAGAAAATTCAACCCTTCTTCTTTCGACACACATCTTCTAAGAATTCGGTCACCACCAATCTTGAAAAGAAAAGGATCGTCCCAAACATACCGAGTAACATCTCGGAAAAACTTATTCTTTTGTTGCGTATTCATCCCTTTCAACACAAGGCCGGTAGATAAATAATTAGAAAAATCGGTAAACCATGGCAAACCTTGCTTTTCGGCTGTAACAAAATCAATCGACTCATGCCGGAATCTATCACCAATATCTTCCTCACGAATCTCTTCCCTTTTCAGATCTTCTAAACGGGAAAGATGATTCGCCGCAACATTTTTAGCCCCCTTCTTGTCTTTAATCTCTATATCAAACTCGGAAAGTAAAATAATCCACCGTATGAGACGGGGGGCTTCGCGTCTTTCTTGTGAAAGAGAAAAAGCAAAGCTGCATGATCGGTAAAAACGGTGGTCTTTGAAAGTACAAGATAGGATCGGAACTTGTCAAATGCAAACACAACGGCTAAAACTTCCTTTTCGGTGGTGGTGTAGTTCTCCTGGGAATCATTCAACGTCTTTCTTTCATAATAAATAGGGTGAAAATGCTTCTCATGCCTTTGCCCCAAAACCGCTCCAACCGCATAATCGCTCGCATCACACATGAGCACAAAAGGTAAATTCCAATCCGAAGACACGAGAATAGGAGCACTTACGAGTTGATCTTTCAAAAACTTGAACGCCTTCAAACACTCCTCATCGAACACAAAAGGGACATCTTTCTCTAATAATCGGGTCATCGGGCGGGTAATATTGGAAAAGTCTTTAATGAACCGCCGGTAGAAACCCGCATGACCAAGAAAACTCCTTATAGCTTTAACATTTGTTGGTGGAGTAAGCCTACTAATCGTGTCAATCTTCGCCCGATCCACCTCTGTACCATATCTTGAAATTTTATGACCCAACACTATCCCTTCCGTCACCATAAAATGACACTTTTCCCAATTGAACATCAACTTCATCTTGATTCACCTCTTTAACATCTTCTCAAGATTACCCAAACAATGATCGAAAGAATTACCGTACCCAAACAATAATCAATACATGTATCCAAACCCGGAATAAAAGAATTAAGAAAACAAACCGAATGGCATGGACCACTGAAATCATCATTATCACCCGGGTGCTTCATCGACTTAGCAACATCATAAGTAACATTCTCATCACCAACCTGAAGTGTGATCCTCCCATCATACACATCAATAAGAGCCTTAGGCGTTCTTAAAAATGGCCGACCAAGAATAATGGGAACCTTCTCGTTGGCCTCCATGTCAAGTACCACAAAATCAACCGGGAACACAAATTTGTCAACTTTCACTAGCAAATTCTTAAAAATACTTCGCGAATACTTAACCGAACGATCCGCCAACGACAACGACATACGAGTCGGCGTAAGATCACCCAACTCCAAGTTCTCATTCAACGAATATGGCATAAGATTAATACTCGCACCCAAATCCGCCAATGCTTGACTCATCATATCACTTCCGAACGTACACGGGATTGTAAACACACCCGGATCCGATAACTTTTCCGGGACCGGTTCAACACTACTGCCGAACAATCCCCGCTAAGTGGAATAGATGAAACCGCTCCAACTAATCTTTCCTCTTGAGTAAATCTTTCAAAAACTTCGCATACTTTGGCATGTGTTGGAGGGCTTCAACAAACGGAAGATTAATCTTTAATTGTCGGAACATATCCCGAAAATGCCCGTATTCCCTCGTGTATTTTTAATTCTTGAGACGAGCGGGATAAGGAACATGGGCAATATTAATATCGGGTGGTGGCCGAAATACAACTGGCTTTTTCTCAACATGTGGCTCAATAATTGGTGTTTTAACTTGTGACTTACCCGGAGCCTCCATCTCAATATCTTCATCTACTACTTTCTCTTCTTCAACTCCAACCTTTTCTTTAACAACCTCGGGACCCAAAATCCTTCCGCTACGAGTAGTAATTGCTTTCAATTGAGCGGCCGGATTCGGCTGAGTAGAACCTGAAAACTGTCCTTGAGGCCTTTCATTGAGACGACGAGCAATATCACCAACGGACTTTGGAGGTCAAGCAAAGAAGATTGTTGATTCTTGAAGAGCAAATCATGTTCAGCAAACCTTTTCTGTGTAACTTGATCCCTCTCCAAGATTTGCTTCATCATCTCCTCTAGACGTCCCATTCCTCCATTAGAATCCTGCACATTATTTTGAACATTTGTACCATTGTTATTATTATTATTGTACTGAACATGTATTTGATTATAAGAATTTTGGAAGCCGAATGGTGCGCCAGCGGGACGCCAATTAGAGTTAATTTGATTTGGGTTCTTGTAGGTGTTCCAATTCTGATTGTTGTTGTTGTTGTAATTGTTGGGAAACCTATTCTGACCACCAACAAAATTGACATGTTGATTCATCACCGGTCACTCCAACTTACCATGTCCAACTCTACAAAACTCACACTTGTCCACCTTAGTCTTAAGTTCCTTCACCTCTCTAGTTAATGATTCCAAAGCAGCAGCCACAATAGTATCCAGATTAATCTGGTGTACACCTCGAGAAGATGAGGATGTACTGCTGACGGGAGTGGAATTCCCGCGAGGTGGCACTTTGGAAAAATCAGACTGAGCAAAGCTTTCAAACATCTCATTGCATTCGGTGACATTCTTCCTTGCCATTAAATTTCCACCTACGGCCGTGTCGAAACGAACCTGGGTCTCGTAGTTCAGCCCATTGTAAAATTTCTCCACGAGAGCCCATGGTGTGAGACCATTCTGTGAGCAACGAGCTAGCATGTTCTGGACATGCTCCCAAGCATGACAATAATGTTCATCCGGCTCCATGTGAAACAAGTGAATCTGATCACGAAGAATAGCCGCTTTAGCAGGTGGGAAGTATCTTTTGATAAAAACTGAGCGCAGTGCTTTCCAAGTAGTGAACGTGCCAGGTGGCTGAGTGTCAAGCCAAATAGCAGCTTTCCCTGCAAGTGAAAAAGGAAAAAGATGTAAGAAAATGGCATTATCAGTTGCACCTTGTAAATTAAAAGTTTTCAAAACGCGGTAAAGCCGGTTAATGTGTGCTAGTGCATCGTCGTCATCACGCCCATGAAATTGATTAGTATGAACGATATTGTTCATGACGTATGACGGAATCTGTCACGAGTTGGGATTGTTGATCTCGGGGGTGACAATGCATGATCGGTTTTCGATTAAGCCATCGAAGGCTTGAGCAGCAACTGTTCTATCGTCGGCCATTTGGACATCTGGTTGACTTCTCGGACTCTCTGGTGGTGAACTGTTTGGTGATGACTTTGGTGTCGAATTAACTTCTAACGGTTGTTTCTCTGCTGACGAGCTAGCCTAGGTTTTGAACGGAGAAAAATACAGATTAACCAGCGGTGGTCCTTGCGAACGAAGATGTGGCATATACTTGAAAAATGCAACAAATCAAGTAAGTAGACAAAAAAATAAAAACTAGAACAAAAATAAATTAAAATTCAATTAGACTCCTACGACTCAAACAAAAATAAAACAAATAGCACGTTTGTAGCAAATAAGTCCAATTAAAGAAAATAACGCAATTGCTAAGAGTCCCCGGCAACGGCGCCAAAAAGTTGATGTGCTAAAAGTAGTCAAATAATTTATTAACTAAAATATGCTAATCTAGACTCTAAGTAATAATTCTAGACTCTTAAACTACTAACCGGCAAGTGTAACGGTCGACTCTAGTACAACTAAGTAAGACCGGATATCGAACCCACGAGACTCTATAAATTACGAAACTAGCAAACAAAACTCAACTATAAGACATGACTATTTAATAATAATAATATTTGAGGGGGAAACTAATTAAATAAAAACCTTAAATAATGATTAACTAATGATTAAAACTTACTAATGATTACTTAATTAAACTAATAATAAACTAATAAACCCTAAACCTAATTAATATAATAATAATAAAACATAATCATTACTCCTAAACTAATTAATTTAATAAACTTAACCCTAATTTAATTAAACTAATAAACGATTAAGAACACTTAGATTGACTCAGATGATAAAGATAACTACCTAGGCTAGAATCCCCAAAGTTACGGTTATTAATTAAATGGAAAACTCAAGTTATGAAACTGGGATCATAAAATAGACCCTTGACAGAAAACCCGAACAGGACCCTTGAACTTCAAGAAGACGTCTATGGATTTCTAACAAGTTTTAAGACTCACTAGTTTTATGAATTAAACTTCCTTATGGTTATTTAATAATTTATGTTTAAGTATCTTTATGACGAAATCCTACCTTACAGCGCGGAAATCAAAGATAGCTAAGTAGACTTAATTAACTCAATATACTAAGCTGACAATCAAACCTAGACGGACTCCTTACGAAGAACTAAATCTAGCAATCCTGACAAACAAAGACCTAACGATAGTCTATCACCTTAGGGTTTATTATTTTATTGTTTCTATGATCTTAATCGATATCAATCTCAAACAAGTCAAGAACACACAGTAAATGACATAACACAACCCTATCCTATGAAACAATCAACAAGGGCAATGTGAAACAATAAATCCAAGTAAATAAAACCAAGCAATCAAACGCATCAATTAACTCAAACTTAACAATTTACTTAGAACATAAAATCCATAACGAAAAGAAATCCAAACAATATCAAACCGAACTAAGGTTCATCACGACCTAGGTAGTTTATGGAGTTTTAGCCTAGCATCATATAGCCTAAATCAAACAAAACAAATAAAACTGAGAACATGGTGAAAATTTAATGAACGGAAGATTAAAGGCCATAAACCCCGTAATCTCCAAATGTGAACGTGTAACTCTTCACCGGTTGTTCTCTTGCCTTCAAAATCGCCACGAAACTCGAAAATATCCTTCCAAGAACTCCAAAATCGGCTGGTGGCTTCAAGTTATTGTCAGGTTTAAGTTAAAGATGTTTAAATACCCAAAACTAGGCCCAACATGTAACAAAAACGAAATAAAAAATCCTCCAGCACCCTCTAGGCTCCGCGCAACCAGGATGTGCCGCGCGACCAGGATGTGAATACCTGGTCGCGTAGCGCGGCGTCTCTCACCGAGGGTCGGTCAGACCGGCCCAGTCTGATCAGTTCTCTGTTCTGGCTCCTTCCTGACGCGTTCCGGATCTCCGTTTTGGCTCTTTTTTGCTCGTTTTTCACCTTTTTTATAATCACGATCAAATTTCATTGCCTACAAAACATATAAGTGTTAGTAGTATACAAATCTCGAATAAAAATGAACACAAACTATTAAAATATTAAATAAACTATACATGGAAAACATAAATATTTTGCATTTTATCATGTGTTTTCCTTAAAATGTTTGAGAAGGGTTTTGTATTGTTCCACGCTCACTCCGCCAACCGTCGTATTTGATTTTTCTTGACACAACCCAACTTTGACTTCCCCTTTTCTCTTTTCATGTTACCCTACCACAATCAGGATACATGCTTCGTTCAAAGAAAGCATGACTCGTCTTACCACAATGAGTACACCGATCGCCGTCATTATTGTGTTTTGAGTATTTAATTTCTCCCTTGTATTTATGTTGACCAGTCTTGGTGTCCTGTTTGTCTTGATCTTCGGAAGCATGGATATCGAATTATGAACTTTGATCGATGATGTTGCATTCATTCTTGTTGTTGCCACCGTTAAACCATCCTCTTTAGGCATGGTGTTCTGTTTTAGAGCTTTTAGGGTTTCTATGATCTTGAAAAAACCTCGCTCTAATGCCATAAAAAATATAAGGGAAGATTTGATTTTTATTCTTATCAAAGTGAAACAAACGATCCAATCTAAATATAATATATCGAAGTACTCATTGTACGCCTCAACCATATAGCAACCAGATAACGGAAAATAGTAAAGATACATTGAATTCAAGTTTTAGATCCAATAATAAACACATCAAAGATCGCCCCACACTCTTCACATCATCTTTGTATATCCTTTTCCATAACCGTTTGAGAGAAAATTCGGCACATACACTGAAATAGAAAGCTTTTGAAGATTTTTAATCCTAAAAAACTTGTTCCAATCCAAGCGCGTCACACTAAATTCACTCCTTATTTGATTTACCCTCTTTTGTGAGTATCAATTAACTTGTTTCCATCCTAACAGACCTTGTCGATCCATCATTAAAACACTAATTTTAATTACGACCTTCTTAAAAGAGAAAAAAAGAAACTGCTTGTTAACCCGTTTAAGAGTTTCATAAAAGTTAGTAATATTTTGAATTTAGAGATGAGAATTTAAATTTTATTTAAACTTAAATATCTTGATTTTTAAACTTTTATATAGTTATCAACTTTACTATTTAAAAAGTTTTGAACTATAGAATTATATTAATATTTGCTTAAGTAATTTAACAATGAAACAAACACAAACCAAAGGCACCAAACCTAATAAGTTTGATTTTTATTTTTAGTATCAACTTTGAGATACTAAACCCCGTGTTTTAGCCAATAGTTTATTTACTTAAAAGCAAAAAATAAAAATAAAAATAAAAAATAGAACAAACCGTAAATCCTCATTATCAGTTTTGTATATGGCTGTAGAGGTGCACATTCCGGTCAACCGGTTAATAATTTGACGGGAAATAACCGGTTAGACCGGTTAATCGGGTCGAGTACTAATCGGTTTTGATAAAATAATAAAAAAAGGTTAACCGGTTCGGGTACTAACCGGTTAAAAACCGTTTTTTAATAAAATAATTAAAAAATCGGTTAACCAATTTATAATCGGTTTCAAAATCAATAATATAAACCGATTACTAACTGGTGGTTTTTTCCGATTAGTAAACTGTTATAGAAACGATTAGAAATCGATTACTAACTTGTTACAGTGTGCAGCCCTATATGGCTGTAAACAAAGTCTAGCCATACTAGGTTAGGCTAATACGAGCCCAACCTGATACGAGCAGAGCAAGCAAGCAACCTAGGTTTGAAGCAACAAGTTTAAAATTATTTTCCCTTTTTTAATTACCCTAGTAGGTGAGAAGAGAGATAATATAGCATGATCCGATAAATAAATCTCAACCGTCCGTTGGATGATCTGAGTCACACACATAGGTATAACCCTGGGTTTCAACAACTAGAAAAAGGGGACTGACTGACTGACTGAGTTTAGGGCAAATCAGCAATCGAATCGATCGGCCGGAGAATAATAATAATATGTCAGGAGTGAATAACAACAACGAAGAAGACAAGAAGCCCGGCACCGGCGATGGAGTTCACATCAATTTGAAAGTCAAAGGCCAGGTTATCATTCATTTCATACTTTTTTTTTTTTTTTTTTTTAATTCTTCCCGATGATTTTATACCACGATTGTTGCAATTACTATTTCTGTAATTGTTTGTTCATTTCGTCTTCAGTTTCTAGGGTTTTTGTTTTCTATATTCTCAGGATTATTTGCTTAACTGTTAATCATGATGTGATATCATCTCGTGTTGGTTTGAATTGATTGTTCTGTTTTCAGGATGGTAATGAAGTGTTCTTTAGGATCAAAAGGAGCACACAGCTGAAGAAGCTTATGAACGCTTATTGTGACCGACAGTCTGTCGAGCTCAATTCCATTGCTTTTCTATTTGATGGCCGTCGTCTTCGTGGAGAGCAGACTCCAGATGAGGTTATATTTTTTTATCTCTCTCTCTCTCACAAAATCAAAGTATATCAGCGGCAAGTAAGGCAACTTCTCGTTTCCAATTGTAAACATTTTTAGGCACGATCAATTTACGGCCGACCTTCCAATTCGTTTTCTTGTTTCCAATTACGGCCAATCAATTTACAGAAATAAAATCAGTTTATATCTTAGAGCAAACTTTTATATTTTGGTAATTTCTATTTTATGTTATGGTAATTTGAATGTTGTTAAATTCTGTTTTGAATTGGGAACATCGAACCGAAAATGAACCTACCCCTACGTACCGAATACGTCCTCACAAGCGTTCCTTGTTCCCGTTTTAGAGCGAACCGCGTTGTAGGAGACTATGCTTTATCTGGTTGTGCTAGTTAGGAAATGAAAATTTAGACCCATTTACTTATGAGAACGTTATTTTAAGTTTTGGTTTGATCTCAATTCTGAAACATAGTCTTTTAAACAAACGAATATGAACACATGTTTTGTTTATTTACATTTGTTAGTTAACGGTTGTTTTTTGTTTATATTTTCATTACAATTTAAGGTCCTTACAATTTAGTCTAGCTTTATAAAATTAAAGACTTTAGCCTGGTTTTATCAAACATGTCGACCAAATGTTCACGCTTATTTTGAATTGGTGTTCGTTTATATTATTAGTAACGGATATAAACAAAATGAACACACTCATTTTTTTAACTAACGGGCATGAGCAAGAAAACTTCATTCGTTTAACTGATCATGTTCGTTGAAGTTAAAGGAACATGAACATGCTCTATACGTGCTTGTTTGGTCCGATTACAGGCCTGTCAAACGGGTCAAATTAAAAATGTTTTAGCCAACAAAGGAACACGTCAACTGAGCAGAATGGATTTAAAAGTTATTCAGTTTCTTTTAAATGCAAAAGCTCTTTCAAATTGTTTTGTTAATAGATTTTTGTTATTATTGTAATCATGATTAAAGCCTTAGTTATACATAATATTTATGTAATAATGTTCTGCTGCAGCTGGAAATGGAAGAAGGTGATGAGATAGACGCAATGCTTCATCAAACTGGAGGTACAGCTGGCAACTTTTGAATGTGCTGTACAAACATCAGTTGATCTTTGCTGATGCTGGTTGTGATCTTAGTTTGAGTATTATGTTGTTGAGGTTTATGATTTGTGTTTGAGGTCTAAACTTTATGTAGGATTCGGTACCTTAATATGTTTTGTGTTAAATATGGTTGTGTTCATAGGTTTGAAACATGTGAACCTGCATAATTGTTTCTTGCATATGTGAAAAATTATGTTATGTGTGTGTTTACTGGTGGTTAAATTTTTCTACAAATTATTGGTTTTGACATGTATATCCCTCAATTATAATATCTAAAAAATTGATTAATCATATACGTGTTATGTGTTTATATATGTATAGACAAATATAACCTCATTAACGGTTTAACAAACATCTTTTGTTGCACCAAATTTTCTAGTCAAGGTGAATGATAATAGACTTAAAACTGGTCACCTGCCACACCATAACCCTAACCACCATCTCTTATTAAAACCATAAGTTCAAAACACCATAATCTCCAATGGCACATAAGTGGTTTCTTGTGTGTGTTTCTGTTCTATTGCTATCGCTCTTTCCTCTTTCTAAATCTTTAGACTATAAAGATGCTCTATCCAAGACCATTCTCTACTTTGAATCGCAACGGTCAGGTCACTTGCCATTCAGCCAACGTGCCACCTGGCGTGACCATTCTGGCCTCACCGACGGTTTAGAACAAGGGGTTTGTATGAAGTTCAAAATTCCTTATATATATTTATGAGTATAAGGGTTATTTAAGGTTAGACACTTGTGTTGTACTTTTAGGTAGATTTGGTGGGAGGATACTATGATGCTGGGGACAACATTAAATTTGGTCTTCCTATGGCGTTTACGGTTACTATGTTGTCATGGAGTGTTGTTGAATACCATGAAGAAATAGCTGCAGCCGGGGAGCTTCAACATGCGCTTGAAGCCATCAAATGGGGGACCGATTACTTCATTAAAGCTCATACGCATCCTCATGTCCTTTGGGTTCAGGTAATCAATGGTCATTTCTGTTATCATACTTAACGATCATAAGAAATAGTATTCTTTCTGGATGCGTCAATTTAAGTAACGTTTTATCTCTTATGGGCAAGTAACAAAACAGTCAAATGGGCTGAGCTTGCCCTGAGTGAGTGTATTTTAATGCACATGCGGAAAATCTCACACCTTTTATCAAGAAAAGATTATTATCGTAATATGTTTATTACAAGTCATTATAATCATATTGAATGCATTATTTTTTTACGCAGAATAGAAGCTATAATAATCACAGAGAATAATTCTCAAAAGAAATTGATATAAAACTGAATGTTGAAACTAACATAAGAGGTGCCCTTTTATATGGAATTTTATAAATTTTGGTATATTTGCCATATTTTTGAAATTACAAATTAAGAATTGAAACACAATTAAAACCATATATAGAGGCGTAAATTATGATAGTCAATGATCTAAGCTAAATAGGAATTCAGGTCTTACAGCTGGGCTAAGCTACCTATGGCTGTTGCGACATGATCCGGCTCGTAGAGACCTTTCCGTCAGCTGTTAGGACCAGATTGGGTCTTTTTTGCCTTGTTTCCCTTTGTTCAAATAGAAAGGAAAAAAAATTATGTTTTTGGGTCAATCAAACTTGACCCGTTTTCTATACGCAACGACAGTCTGAAACTGTTAAAAGATTGCCGTGTATCGTGCACTGGTGGCAGGTAGGAGACGGGGAGACAGATCACTACTGCTGGCAGCGGCCAGAGGACATGACAACATCCCGACGTGCCTACAAGATTGACGAGAAACACCCGGGTTCAGATGTTGCTGGAGAAACTGCCGCCGCTATGGCTGCAGCGTCAATTGTGTTTAGGACAACAAACCCACATTACTCTCACCTACTTTTACATCATGCAAAACAGGTATATATATTAGTTAACTAGACTAGACTAGACTAGTTTGTTGAATGCTGATTTAAAATATATATATATATATTATTGTGGGTCAAAGGCTTTGTTTTGTGGCAGTTGTTTGAGTTTGGTGACAAATTCAGAGGGAAGTACGATGATGATTTAAAAAATGTCAAAGGTTTTTATCCATCAGTGAGTGGGTACAAGGATGAGTTGCTGTGGGCTGGTTTGTGGTTGTACAAAGCTACTAGGAAAATGGAGTATATGGATTATGTTATTCAAAATGCACATTCTTTTGGTGGGATCACTTGGGCTATGCAAGAATTTAGTTGGGATGTCAAATATGCTGGTGTACAAGTTATGGCCTCAATGGTAATCTCTTAACCTCTAGGCACCAAATCTATAAAAATGCACCAAAACATATAAGTACAAACAATTTCAGTATTATCAAGATACTAAAATTCATAATTAGTATAAGTGAGAAACAGTCATGAGGCGACATGTGTATTTTAAGGCGAAGGGTATTTCTGTCTGTCTAACTATGTGGATTCAGCCGGATACACCTACTTTTTTTTTCCTGAATATAGTAATACTATCATAAATTGTAGGAGATTAAAATTCTAGATTTAATATATTTTAACAAAAAAACTGTGAAAAGATTTAAGAGCCCGATTTTATAATATATTTTTTTAAATAATAAAATATATAAAATTTATTTGCACCGAAAAACACAACAATTAGATAAAAAGTCAATAATAGTGTTTGTTCCCCTTTCAGCTTCACGCTTTAACTAACCTATATTTATTCAGGAAATTGCCACTGTATTTTACCCATTAATTTGACTTGATCAATAAAATTTTCCTGTTCTTTTTTCTAATTTCTTTCTCTATATTCGTTTTTGTGCATGTACGCACATCATTTTGCTTTGATTATCGTTTTTGCAAGTTACCACATGTTGCTCATCAAACGGTACTTTGATATTTCAGTTACATAGAGACAAACACGACGAGACACTTAACAAATACCGCGAAAAAGCCGAGCATTACATATGTTCATGCCTCAACAAAACCAAACACACCCCAGGCGGCTTGTTATTCACTCGAAAATGGAACAACTTGCAATATGTTTCTAATGCTGCATTCCTACTCACTGTCTACTCTGATCATCTCAAATCCACAAATCAAAATATCATCTGTCACAATAACGTCACCATTGGGGCCGATGATGTTTTCAACTTTGCAAAATCTCAAGTTGATTACATCTTAGGTTTGAATCCAATTAACATAAGTTACCTGGTTGGATATGGGACCAAGTATCCTAAGAGGGTGCACCATAGAGGGGCATCCATAATATCATACAAATCGAACAAAGCTTTTATCGGGTGCATGCAGGGGTACCGTGGCTGGTTTGGTAGACGGAGAGCTAACCCGAATGTCCTGACTGGAGCTGTGGTTGGTGGGCCCGATGATCATGATCGGTTTACAGATGTACGAGCCAATTACATGCAAACGGAAGCATGCACTTATAATGCAGCACCATTGGTTGGAACTTTGGGAAAACTGGCTGGACCGGGAGGTTCGATGAGAAGAATAACATTTGGTAACTGATCCTTTTGTAGGATAAACATTTTACACATAATATGCTTTTTTAGCTTGTATTATTTTCTTTCATTTCATTGTGTACATATTTGCTCTAATATATAATATTATTTAGTTTGATAATACGAATACATAGGATACTTATTTGATGAAATTTGTTCCTAGTTGTAAGGGTCTAATTAAAAATGGAATTTATAACGCTTTTAGTTAGGCTATGTAAGAAAAGATTTATATTTTAGGGGTGTAGTGGTATTGTAACTATATATATATATATATATATATATATATATGGGAGGGATATTTTGATAACTTGATTAGTTGTAAGAACTTTAAGAACTCAATTTTGGACCACACATTTAATTAAATGAGTTTGAGGGTAAAGTTAAAATACAAAGGACAAAAAAATGAGAAGTGTGAGAAGGAATCCAGTCCATTGATCTTGTATTTGAATGACTGAGATTAATTTAATAAATAAAAATTGATGGAAAGGGCATGAAGGTAATAACACACCTTTGTTGACTTTCTCTCTCCACATGCAAGGCACATGCCAATTCTCCCATCATTTTAAAATGTCCATAACTTTTTCATACGACATTATTTTTTTAAAAAAAAGTTCACCATAATAATAAGCGTTTTTTTATCTTTAATATGAGTATCATATTGTTATATAAAAATAAAAAAAATTAATGGGTTTTTTAATTGTGTTTTTTTGTTGTTCATTGTGTCATTGTGTAATATGTTGTTTCCATTGTGTTTTACGTTTCAAGTCATTATATTCATTATTGTGTCTTACGTTTTAGGCCATTGTGTTATACGTAGTCACCATTGTGTCTTACGTTTTAGGTCATTGTGTTATACGTATTCATCATTGTTTTTCACATTTTAAGTCATTGGGTTATACGTATTCACCATTGTGTTTTACGTTTCAAGTTAAAGACACAATGGTGTGCGAAAAGACATAATGACGAAAAAACACACAATGACGAAAAATGACACAATGATAAGCGAAAAGACACAATGGTGTGCGAAAAGACACAACGGTGTGCGAAAAGACACAATGACGAAAAAAGACACAATGATAAGCGAAAAGACACAATGGTGTGCGAAAAAACACAATAACGAAAAAAGACACAATGATAAACGAAAAGACACAATGGTGTGCGGAAAGACACAATGGTTTGCGAAAAGACAATGGCGAAAAAAGACACAATGATAAGCGAAAAGACACAATGGTGTGCGAAAAATCACAATGACGAAAAAAGACACAATGATAAACGAAAAGACACAATGGTGTGCGAAAAGACACAATGGTGTGCGAAAAAACACAATGACGAAAAAAGACACAATGATAAACGAAAAGACACAATGGTGTGCGGAAAGACACAATGGTGTGCGAAAAGACACAATGGCGAAAAAAGACACAATGATAAGCGAAAAGACACAATGGTGTGCGAAAAAAGACACAATGATAAGTGAAAAGACACAATGGTGTGCGAAAAGACACAATGACGAAAAAAGACACAATGTCGTGATTTTTGTTTAAAATTTTATATAACAAAAATCATACTCATATTAAAGATAAAAAAACACTTGTTATTATGATGATCTTTTTTATTAAAAAAAATATCATACGAAAAAGTTATAAACGTTCTAAAATGATAGGTGTATTTACATGTGCCTTTCATGTGGAGAGAGAAAATATGTACAATTACCTGTATACCCTTTTTCTTTTGGTCACCACTTGACACATGTCAATTATTTATGGCTTCTGACACTTCTCTTTTTTGTTACCCTTTGTAGAATAACTTGATATGTGGTTGAGATTAAATTTGATTAAAAAATGAATCAGGAGGGAGAATAAAGTTTTTTGTTGATTACACAAGATTAAATTTTAGTTACACACGTGTAAAAAGTCGATTCGGCGTGTAAAAAATTACAGTATCTTTTTACACACCGAATCGACTTTTTACATATGTGTAACTAAGGTTTAAACTTGTGTAATTATCAAAAATACTTATTCTCTCTCCTGCTTCATTTTTTAATTAGATTTAATCTCAGCCATATATTCCATATCATTTAATTAAATGCGTGGTTCAAAATTGAGTTTTTAAAGTATTTAAAACTTACAATGGTTCTCAAAATAACCCTCTCATATATATATATATATATATATATATAGAGGAGAGATATTTTGAGAACTTGATAAGTTGTAAGAATTTTAAGAACTCAATTTTAAACCACACATTTAATTAAATGAGTTAAAATATGTGGATGAGATTAAATTTGATTAAAAAATAAATCAGGAGAGAGAATAAAGATTTTTGTTGATTACATAAGTTTAAACTTTAGTTACACATGTATAAAAAGTCGATTCGGTGTGTAAAAAATTACGGTAATTTTTTGTACATTACTTACACTTACGTATTACACATGTGTAAAAAAAATTCAAAAAAAAGTTGTTACGTTGAGTTCTTAAAACTCAAAACGGTTCTCAAAAGAAATCAATCATATATATATATATGGGAGGGTTATTTTGAGAACCATAGTGAGTTTTAAGAACTTTAAGAATTCAATTTTGAACCACACATTTAATTAAAGGATATGAAATATGTGGCTGAGATTAAATCTAATTAAAAAATGAAGCAGAAGAGAGAATAAGTATTTTTGATAATTACACAAGTTTACGTTAGTTACACATGTATAAAAAGTCGATTCGGTGTGTAAAAAATTACGGTAATTTTTTGTACATTACTTACACTTACGTATTACACATGTGTAAAAAAAAATCGTAAAAAAAATTGTTACGTTGAGTTCTTTCGAGTTCTTAAAACTCAAACTGGTTCTCAAAAGAAATCAATCATACATATATATATATATATATATATATAAATATAAATATATATATAGTTAATGCGAGAAGTGAAATTACACCGAGAAGTCAATCTAAGCCATTGATTAGGTTTAATCAATGGATTAGAATAGATATGACGAACTTGTAATTATCAAGACATTAATCTACCAGGAATATAATGAATAAGGGTAATTTGGTATTTGCTTTGTAGAGTTTTTATGGTGAAACTTAAGTCGTTAATAACATTTCTAATTATTACTAACTAATTGAACATTACATATTAATATTTTAATTGATCTTTTTAAATCAAACTAAGGTTAAAAATATATAATTTTAATCAAATACCACAATATCATCAATCATATTTGTTCAAATGCGTCAAATATCATGTATTACCTACACAAATTCAGTTATTACATATGTAAAAATAATATATAATAATATATATTTATATATGGCCATTATAATCATTTATATTATAATAGATCAAAATATTAACTATACCTTATTATATATTAGTTTGGTAATTGTTGATGGGCCATATTACCTATAATTTAACTAATAAAGGGTTTCCCCTTGGGTGTATATATAGAGAGAGAATAATAACATCATAACCTAATCTCACACACATATAATTTTGTGTGCCTCCTCTCTCCTAAACCAGGTTCCTATCAAGAACCCTAACACCATCCTTAACTATACATCCTAAAGGGGAACTCAATCAAGCTGACAATTATGTCGTCTACATCCATACTATGTTGCGATTACTACTCTCCATGCAGTAACAGGTTCATATGTTTAATATTTATTATGTTTTCTATTGCTTACATGAAGAACTGATCAACATGTGGTATCAGAGTGATGTTGATTAATCAGTTCTTCATGTTTTCCCTAAATATGGAATTGAATCACAAGACATGGACTAAAACTTGATAAACCCTAATTTTTTCGGTTTCTTTTTCATGTTCTATTACGAAAACAATATATGAAACTATTTAAAATAGCTAAAATTCATATTTAATATACCCTAATATTTTCGAAATCTATTAATTTCATGTTTAAAGATTTCGATTTCAGTTTTTTTTGTATGTTTAATTGTTAAAATTTTCGATGATGTTCTTCGTGTTCATCATAATTATCGAAAATTATACATATGTTGGTTCAAAATCTAGATTAAAATCTGTTAATGATTATTTAGTGAAATAATTTTTCAAATCTTGGATAACCTTGTAGTTTTAATATTTTCTTAAAAGATCCCCTTAAAATAGGAAACTAATATAATTTTTAATCACTAAAAAGATTTGAACCAAATCTTATCATTATTTATTTAGTTAATAAAGATCATGGGTTAAAGGATTAAACCACTTTACGGGTTCACGGGTTATTTAAAAATCATGTATTATGAGCTTAAAATAGTTTATGTGTTCTAAGAGTTTATGAGTTTCTAAAATGGTTTTGGGTCATAACCCATAAACCCTATAACTCAATAATACCAGAATCAACATTTTTTCTAAAAATTCCATAAAATCCAATAAACACCCAAACACCGAAAAACCCGCTAAAAGCCGGAAACTGGCCATTCTCAGGAACCCAAAATTCCCGAGAACTAATTCCGAAAAATAAGGTTTCACCGAAAACTTAAAAATCCTTACTTTAAACATTTTTTTTGCTATTAACTAATTAAATGTTTTGTAAACCTTAAATATTATAAATTTTTACAAAACATAAAAAGCTTAACTTGAATGAATTTTTTAATGTATCATTTCTGCCCAAAGGTGATGTGTTACATCAACCTTTCATTCAAGTCTAACTAAAAGCTTTTGTTAGTTTTGTCTAACATGATACAAATGTCTTACTTCCACCCAAAAGTGGCGTGTTACATTTTTATCTAGCAAAATTAGCACGTGCATAATTAAAATAATTCTATCACTTCTGCCCAAAGGTGATGAGATACAATTGTTTTGCACACATACTTTAATGAATTTTAATTTTGCCCAAAGGTGATTTATTTTTTGTTTAAGTAGAATTTTTAATTATAGTCTATTAGTTTGATGTTAATAATAGACGTATCACATCTTTAATAAAATATATTGATCCTTACATTATTGATCATTCATTAATCTGGTGATCATAAATTTAATCTGTATTATTTAATATCCCATAACATTACTCACTATAATTTTCTTTTATAAATAACTATCTCATCCAAATCATCCACTCTAATATTAAAACATAATATAAGTTTTACATCATAAAGAGTTTCAATAATATTTAGCTCTTCTCAATTTTAATTATCTCTTAAGACACGATACGACTATCCTACTGCTCTTCCTAATAACAATCATTCTATTAAAAATTAGAGCATAACAAATGGGATGAGTCAATCATAATTTCTTTTATGATAATGATAATCAAGATCTTATTTATATAAATGTTATCACTAGAGTTATTCTTGATTTAGTTTTTCCTAAAACTAATCAAAATAACTCATAAGATGCATGCATTCCTTCTAGATTCTAACTATAAAGTTAAATGGTATCCCTGAATACATCATAATGTACAATTTCATAACCCATAAAATTAAGGGTTCACACATGAATATAAGTACAATTTTATAGTACATTACATACTAAAATTTTCAATAGTATAATTTGGTGCCTTAAGAATCAACTATAACACTCAGAAGTACCAAAGGAAAATGAGTGTGTTGATCAGCAACATATGTACAAGAAAGAAATGTCTGGTACTGGAAATAAGATGTTATTCAACTCACTACAACTAAAACCTAAAAGATGATAATTCTAAGGTTCATAGACAAAATACAAGTATTATTTCTAGCTCTAAGTTCTCTAAGGAGAAGTCTTATTGAATATGTCATTAGATTAGGCATAAGCAAAAAGACTATCCGTAATTAAAAAGAACAACTGGCTAAAACTGATAGTTGTATATTAATGATATTTAAGTCTGCTAATCATAATATTCCCATTAACACATGACTGGTTGAGTCTAGTTCTATATGTTTACCCGAAATCAACAAATAACTAACATGAGTGTTAGTGACAAATTTAAATGTTAAGGTTATTAAAACCATGATTAACTGTCTTCTAATTACGATTTATGATACCTTAAATATTCTAGAGATTAATCCGAATTTAGTATCAATACTTAAGCTACATTATGACAGTTGTGAGGTTTGCATATCCAACATAAAGTCACTCTTACCTTAAAATCTCATATTATTTGTTATCAATATCTGGATTGAAACATTTATAAAATAGAACTAGATGATACTACATGCTTTCACAAATTTTGTTATTATGCATTAAGAATTTAACAAAAGACAAATGAGACTAATAAAATTCATCCATTACAACCAAATTTCATGAGAAATCGTGACATGGTTGATGAGGGTGATTTTTTCATCTAATCTCATTCTTAGTGATTTTAATCATGTGTTAAATGCCATAAACATTAGTTGGCTTAAGGAATAAGTATGAGTCCACAATTCTTAGTGATTTTTATCATTTAAAAGGCTATTTACTTGTATCTAATCTTTCTTGTATGGTCCACAATCTTAAAGAGATCCATTCATATATATTTATTATGATTTCTTCTAAATATGTCCCAAAGTTTATTATGACATCTGAACGTTAATGAAATCAAATCAAGTCTAACATATATATGACAGATTCCCACATCACGCATATCATTGAAACTTCTCTTGTAGCTTTCCTAGAGATATTAAAATTCAGTGGGAGCCTTAAGTGTCTCAATCACAACTTACAAGATTTTCAAGAAGTGGGGGAGTGAAAACTTGATATTATCTTAATTACACCTCTTGTACAAGACATTGCTCCAGTCACAACATTATTCCATCAAAACTTATCTCTTTTGAATTTACTACTACTCTAACAAAAGTTTCAATGTTGCTTAAACGTGAGCAAATTCAGATTTCTTACTAAATTAATCCTCACCATGAGAAACTACAAAAACTTATATTATTATCTTGTTTCTCTGCTAGAATCTATTGGTTTTTAAATATTGACCCTAAGCATGCTAATTTCCTAAGAGTTTCTAAGGTCAGTGGGAGCAGTAAAAGTCCTTATAATGACTTGTTAAAAGTACAAGAGGCGGGGGGAAGAGAGTCATTAAATTTTACTTCAAATTTAACTCTAGTAACATCTCTTGTACACCATACTGAACCAACTCTTACACGCTTAGAATACTGAAAATGATAGCAACCTAACCAAGAGCTAATCCATAAAACTGAGACTTTTAAAATTATACAATAATCAACTCAGGAGACCATCTAGGTTTTAAAACCTACTAACATTGATGATTATGTAACCTCCCTAACTAAAGTTAAAATGGATGTTGGAAAGCTTACTGATTAGACCTCTTCTAATTAAATCATTAACATCAATCAATATTCTAAATGGAATAAAGCTATTACTAGTAAAATTGGCTCCATAAGTCATAATAACATTTGAGATTTTGTTGAAACACCTAAGGGTGTTCATAACTAAACTAAATTCTAACACAAATGTTCAGACACTAAGAAGCATGATTGATTATTAAAAGTTATATTCAAGAGGGAATAAATCATCAAATAATCTTCTTACCTATATTACAAAATATTTCTTTGATGATCATCATTGTTCAAGTAGCTTAAAATAGTTTAGAGCTAAATTAGATGAACATTAAAAAACTTTCCATAACAATTGGCTTACATATTTATATGTTCATAAAACAACCTAAAAGTTATAAACTAAAGGTTAAAGAACATTTAGTCTATAAGTCAATAAAATCCATAAATGGGTTATGCAACATCATAATGTGATGAAATCTTAATACAATTATGTTCATCAAGAACCAAGTGAATTAATGTACCTACCTTAAAATGAGTGGGAGCGGCTAAATCAAACTTTTCCTTATATAGATAACATTCTTTTGACAAGTATATGTTACATAATTCAAATCATTGTTCATACATACTTTTATATGATAAATCTTAGAGATATCCCTTACATGATAGATATCATAACAATTTGAGATAATTAAAAAAAAAAAAAGAAAAGTGAGAACTCAAACCGGTTGATTACTCTAAACTTTGTTATATTAAAATATAATAAAATGTAATTTTGGGATCTATTCTTATGTCAATAGATAAATCTATCTCATGGGGGAGTCATGATGAACTGATAATAACAACCTAAGTTATAATGACATAATATGTTGATTAACCACAACACAATTAACAATAAATGTTGTTGAAAATTTATTAGTGAACTCATAAGTTTATTAACTCCATATAAATTATATATTGACGACTTACTGTGATAAAGTCAGCTACCATGTTTTCTTTAACAGTAACAGTTCGAGAGGTGCTGCACTAAATTTCGATACGAAATTAATTATTCGTTTATGAACGAATTAAAGAAACTAAATTTTTTGTATTGAATACATTCATGATATGCTTAAGGACCCGATAACTAAAAGTCTATCACCGATAAGTCTTATTTAAGCGCTTAATTATTAAGACGGGATTACTAATGACTATGTATAATTGCATACCGTACTATGAATGACTAATTATAATTTTCCTCAGTTTTGATTTTGTATAATGACATATAGACAGATTATAATACAAATAAACCTTCTGAAGGGCTTACTTGAAAATTTTGATCATAACGACTTAGGTTTTAAATAAGGACTGCAGTATGATTAATGGGGGTCTTGAGTTGATGTTGAATTCAATGACTGTATTTCTCTGCTCCAGTTTAAGTTTAAAGCTAAAATGAGTGTTAACTCCTGATCAGGCTTATCTAATACTCATAATAAATGATTACTCAGCCAAGTGGGAGAATATAAGAATAATATATAATAATAAATATTTATATATGGCCATTATAACCATTTATATTATAATAGATCAAAATATTAACTATACCTTATTATATATTAGTTTGGTAATTGTTGATGGGCCATATTACCTATAATTTAACTAATAAAGGGTTTCCCATTGGGTGTATATATAGAGAGAGAATAATAACATCATAACCTAATCTCACACACATATAATTTTGTGTGCCTCCTCTCTCCTAAACCGGGTTCCTCTCAAGAACCCTAACAACATCCTTAACTATACATCCTAAAGGGGAACTCAATCAAGCTGACAATTATGTCGTCTACATCCATACTATGCTACGATTACTGCTCTCCATGCTGTAACATGTTCATAGGTTTAATATTTATTATGTTTTCTATTTCTTACATGAAGAACTGATCAACAACATACACATATTCATCTATTGTCTAGGTGGTATCATAAATGCGCGTATGGAAATTTACAGTTATAGTCTATTAACATGATTTGATATTTATTATATGTAGTTTTTTGTGAAAAAAAAAGTTGATGTTGTATTGTGTAGGTTCATATGTTATGCAACCTTCGTAAATAAATGCTAACTTTGTATTATGTTATCGTGAAGCCGTCGTTCACCCGTTAAAGAAATGAAGAGATTATGTTGCAAGGTAAAATGTGCTCTAAAGGTGGCATCACGAATGCGTATGTAAAAATTTTACAAGTGTAGGTTATGAGTAATATCCATTATTTATTATATTTAGTTTAATGTAATAAAAATTTTATTTTTTACTATGTATGTTCGTATATGTATTGTGTAGGTGATATTTTGAATTATCTATGTGTAATTTTTATCATGTGTTGGTTCATTTATGTACAATGTAGGTAGTATTTCGAAGTCTTTATGTGTAATTTTATTGTGTGTATGTTTATTTATATGTGTATGTTCATATATGTACTGTGTAGGTGTTATTTCGAATTGTGCATGTGCAATTTTAATCGTGTGTAGGTTCATTTATGTATTGTGTAACTTTATTGGAACAGTTGAATTTAAAAATATCATTTGAATAAACGTATAAAAATCAAATTACAAAATAGAAAAAGATAACATGGTAAATCAAAACAATTGAAATGGATAAATAAATAAACAAGAATTTGATATACTCATAAAATTGAAAATAAATTAATTGTAACTTCTCCATAAATTATGACATACAAAATATGAAAAATAACATTAGACTATAATATCCTTATCATTAAATAAATCATAAAATAAATAAAAAAATGTGATTGGTTGGAATTATTTCTCGAACTTCTCGCAATAAAAAACACTTCTTAAATGAACCTAATCATATATATATTACACACACATATAATATAATAATAAACATAAAACACACCCAGGCGACAACCCCCCCCCCCTATTGCCCCACATATCGCCGGGGGTGGTGTTCTCGACCCATGTCGCCCAATATCGTCCAAATTTGTAGCACGCCACACATTGCTATATGAACAAGTTGAGTTGTGGTTTATCTTGGTGGTTCGGATTGAGTTTGAACATAACTTATTGACTTATTGGCTTTTAAAAAAATCAGTAAGTTTTAAAAAGTGTTTGGTATTTGATAAAATTGCCATTTGTTTTGGCTTATTAAAAAATGGTTAGAAAGTTGGTTTCCAAAATCAATAAAAATCAAGATTTTTAAATAGATTTTGGCTTCTTTTTTTTTAACATAAATTACCAATTCATTCTCACCCTTTACATTACAATTACTAAGCAAAATATTTATGTCGTCCACAGTCTTCCCGTCTGCTATTGTTTTCTTTTACAAAGGCGCCCCCTACCCCTGTGATCTTCTCATCCTACAATGGCGCCTCCTCCAATCTCCTCTTCCGGCGCCGGCAACAACACTGTGGGTAAGCTCTGGTCTCCTCATATATGTACCTGAAATTTATATTGTATATTTTATAATTTTTTTTAATATTTTTTGTTAAAAAAATGTTAAGTATATAATATTATATGTAAAGCTGTAAATGGTTTTAAATATAACAATGTCCTTTTTTGATTTTTACTTGATAAGCTAAATTAATCATTTTTTAATATATAACTTATTGATTTATTGGCTAAAATAAGTCAATAAGTAATCCTAAACACCCTCATGGACAAAATCAGAGGCTGTGGCTAAAAGAACTAAAGAAGAACATGTCAAAATAAGAGATTGTGGCCAAAAAAACTAAAGAAGAACATGTCAAAACGCATCAAATGTGTGAAAGTTCAATCTATTTTTCTAAATTCTTTACTATATATATTTATATTATTACTAGTTTTTATCATCTGTATTAGAATGTTTTACATTATTCGTTTCTAATATCTATATATTTTTTTTGAAATTTATTGTAAGTTAATAGTATACTTAAGGTTTGATGATGAAAATGTTTCACAAATAAATGAGATGTTATAACCCGTTTAAAAGTTATATGGGCTTTGTGAGATCCATGACCAGCTTATATTTTTAACTATAAAATTGTTTTTTAATTATATATAATATTTTTTTAAATAATCGTATATTAATTTTTAGTATATCCCTATTTTATAGGATTTGCATATTAAATATTTGGTGAGATTAATATCTAATTTAATGAGATGTATAGCCCGTTTAAGGGCTATCTGAGTTTGGTGAGACCCATACTTGTGAATTCGGGTCAAATGCATAAGAAACCTCTATTTACAAATAAATAAATCTGATGCCTTGAGAGGATGCAAGGAGAAATGTAAGGTCCGGTGGCCTACATTGGCGTTGGATTTACTCATAAACACAGTTCTAAATATCAGAGTGAATTAAAACTTTTCGTGGAATATAAAAATATCGAACATTTATTACAAAATATTAAAATCATAACTATAAACTTTAAAATTATTTTAAGATAAAACTTCATAACTTTTCTTCACTAAATTCCAGTCAGCTCAGTCCATGCCATATGTCTCCCTTAAGCCAGCTCATTCATCCTATTTGTCTGCGTGAATACTAAAAGTCAGCTACGCTGAGTGAGTTCTAGTTAATTAGGCAACATACATTACATTAAATTACATTAATATATATATATATATATATATATATATATATATATATATATATATATATATATATATATATATATATCCATGCCATGTGTCTCCCACAAGCCAGCTCATTCATCCTATTTGTCTGCGTGCATACTAAAAGTCAGCTATGCTGAGTGAGTTCTAGTTAATTAGGCAACATACATTACATTACATTACATTAATATATATATATATATTATATATACGTATTCGTAGATACATATTACATACTTAACATGCTTCTTTCATTCATACATACGCACATCAATACTTCTATATTTTCATACTTGCATTCTTTACATTCATACTTTATACTTTCATTCTTTCTTTCATACTTTCGTTCTTTCATACTTACTAATACATACATAACTATCTCAACGTTATAAAGAGCATTTCCCCTTACTTCCTCGAGTATTATTAGGGTCTGGTTCCATTATGCCTTGGATATTATTAGGGTCTGGTTTCCTTCTGCCTCGAATATCATTAAGGTCCGGTTCCCTTATGCATCGAATAACCATACAACCATATCATAGATATACATATGTTCATATACGTTTACTTGTATATTTCTAATTCTTTCTACATTCGATATCATTCATATATCATCATTAAATATACAAATAGCATACACTTACCACTTAAGATAAGTGTATTAACAAATCACAATGAGTATGCACACAGCCCCGAAAACATAACAAGTAAATGGGGCTAGAAACTCAACTGAGTCCTATTTTCTCCGAGTTAACAGTAATACCCTTTCTTAGATGTGCACGGCTAACTGTGTAATAATCATAAGTATCATTTAACTACTTCTAACTATACCATCTAATCGGATCATCATTCTAATCGAATCATAATTCTAATTAAATGACAGTTCTAATTGAATGACCATTCTAATCGAATCACAGTTCTAATCGAATGATAATCCTAATCGAATGACAATTCTAATCGAATGACATTTCTAATCGAATGACAATTTTAATAGAATGGCCATTCTAATCGAATCGCAGTTCTAATCGAATGACAGTTTTAATCAAATGACCATTCTAATCGAATGACCATTCAAATCAAATGACAATTCTAATCGAATGACAGTTCTAATCGAATGACACTTCTAATTGAATGACCATTCTATTCGAATCGCAGTTATAATCGAACGACTGTTCTAATCGAATGACCATTCTAATTGAATGACAATTCTAATCGAATGACAATTATAATTGAGTGACCATTCGATTCGATAACTTTGTCAATTCGATTCGATTACCTTTCAATTCGATTCGATTATTTTTCAATTCGATTCGAACATGGGGTTTCGTATCTTTTCTTCCTAATCACATCTTTTCATCCCGTTAACCCCGTTTTACTGATAAAACGAGTTATGAGCCATAACAAGTTCGCTTTCGTACTTTAACTTGGTTCAAACATCACCCGTATTACCTGTTTCATTCCAAACACATTGTTTATGTTCAAGTTTACATTTTTCTCACATAATAAGGTCCGATTTACTATCTTACCAAGTTTATGCAAAACCGACTTCAGTTACCCGTCCGTTTCTCGAACCGAACACTACTTGTTTTACCTGAAACGAACCAACTCCCGTTTATTCAAAGGTTAATTCCTTTATCAATAATCGTGATCCGTTCTATCGT
Organism: Bidens hawaiensis; assembly: GCF_021521415.1. NCBI lineage: Eukaryota > Viridiplantae > Streptophyta > Magnoliopsida > Asterales > Asteraceae > Bidens > Bidens hawaiensis. The sequence continues at coordinate 111,552 of NW_027494680.1, read as the reverse complement.
CTTACCAATTTTCATGCAAAACCGTACACAAAAATTTAACATTTTTAACAAAAACGTACATTTGAGGTTTATGTTCGAAATAACTAGAATTGACAAAAACCATATCAAACGAACTCGGAATTTAGTGATTCAAGCGGTCAAGGAACAGTATCGCCCCGATCTGCAAACCCATCATGTAACAACCCTAAAAATAGGGCTAGAAATTTTTTTTAAGAAGACTTATCGTTAGAGGCCAAGTGTGAAGTTGGTCAAATAGTCGAAGCGAACTGTACATTAATAGGGTTGGCCCAAACCGAGGAGATAATAACTAATTGGCTCGACCCAAGAATTATGTTGAAACCAATAGAGGTAGGGGTAAGCCCCATGATAATATCATGTTTTATAACATGGGCTCGACCCAAATTAATCAAACGAAACCGAGAGTCATTTAGCCAGAAGGAATCGATACCGATAATTACACAAATTTTACGAGTCATTCCATAACTAGTTAATTTTCCTGGGTATCCAAAATATATAATCTAAACATCAAGCAATTTCTTATATTACCGTCCGGTCACCAAACCAAACGAAACAAAAATCGATAAACGAGAATTGTGGCATGTATTGTATTTACCTGCAACATATAAACCCTATGGCTTTATATAAAAACTGGTTCATATCCAAATTATATAAATTAATTAGTAAGTTTATAAAATAACAAAATAATATATACTACATGAAATATTATAAGATCTCCAAATCATACCTCCAATGTCAGCCTCCATCCCCAATCAATCTTCATGCAAATTCACTGTTACAAGAATCTCTTCTCCATCTCTCTTAATTCCTTTTTATATCAATATTGTGTTCTTCACATTAAAACAATGTACAACTCTCTGCTCTCTCTTTCTGGAAGAACCGAACCAGCAAACCACAAAGGAAATCCTGTCCAAGAACACCAATAAATCCGACCCCAAAGCTCTCTATTTGTTCGGGAAATTCAGTTCGAGAACTGGAGTTCAATCATACACGTGAAACCCTAAAGAGTTAAGAGGTATGGCAGCCCGTATTTCTTATGTTTCGTGTTGATTCTAAGATTTAAACCCGTGTTAATACCCGTGTATCAAGGTCATGAATGAACCAGCAAAATACCAGTGAAAAACCCTCACAAAAATTAATAATGAACATGTTAAAAATATGGTAAACTAAACCCTCTGAATATGTATTTAATCCAACTAACGGGGCATGAACAAAACAATACCACTTACATAAATTATTGTTGGATTGAAGCTTCAAAAAATCACCTGATATACAGTCCCAAAATCATGGCCAAATTAATGGCCATTCGGTACTCGTTTAAGAACGAACTAATTTGAAAATTATAGAAATAAGAAATCGTATCAACTTCTGGACTGTTAGCATAAGTTCCAGAAGTTAAAACACCTTAGTTTAGTCCTTAAAATCCCTAAAATAATAGCCTCAGAAACTAATATCAAACCTTGTATTAAAAACCGTTTAAACCGATAATTTATAACTCCTTAACTAAGAAACTTACCCGGCAACCAAAATGATATTGTGACACATATTTTCAGACTTAAATATGATATTTTGAAGAATAATAATCTGACCCGAAACAGTTTTTCATGAAACGTTGCTTTAAAAACCGAGCAAGGACCTAGACGCGCCAAAATCGGACCTGTTAGTATAAACTCAATCGGGAATATGCCTTTAAAACCCATGAAATAATAAAGAAACTTTTTTTTATATATTATAACAGGTCTTCACATGTATTATGACCAAAAGTGGGTTTTTATTTAAAAAGGGTATTCTTGGAACTAATGAATAACGAGTTGAACCGTAAATTATGGAAAATATAAAACTAAAACTACGAAACTGAAAATATTGAATTTAAAACAGAAAGTTTTAAGTTCAACATATTATTTTAAGTCCTTAAACTTGGTGTAAAGCAACCCGAAAAAGATACCTTTAAACCGTGTGCCAAAAGTCTTCCGAACCGACACTTTTGTAACTCGCTTAACTAAGAAATAACCCTTTCAACCTAACTGATATCATAACATCTTTTTTCACACCCCTAAACATAATATTATGATGAGTTATAACCTGAACCGGAACTGCTTTACATGAATAATCATTTAGAACCGAATTATGTCCTTAATGGGCCAAAATCGGGGTTGTTAGCGAAACTGCAGCTATGAACAATATTTCAAAAACCCATGAAATGCCAAAAAAACCTATTTTTATGTATTATGGCAGGTTCTATTTTTTATTATGACAAAAACTGAGTTTTTGTTAAAAACGTAACGGAAGGCAGTTTTGGAAACAAATTAATTCTCAAAAACTGAAAATATAAAAGTATAGTTTGGAACAGAACCTTATAAGCTAAAATGACTGAATATTAGTTATAAAATATTAAACGATAACTGGATTTAGAAAAGTGGTCCGCTTACAAGTTTAAAAGTGTTGTTTCGTTTAAAACCGAACGGGCGGCTTTTAAAGACTAAAAGACTTCAAAATATTAAATGGATATTTTAACTGAAGTTATATTTAAATAATTTATTATAACTTTATAAACCATTTTCAATATCTATAACGCCCTTTTTGTAAAGAAATCGCGTTTAAACGCGAGTTACGGTAAAACTGACATAAACCGAACAAGCGTTTTGAAAAATATAAAATTATGAAGTTTTAGATTTCTAACAGTAAGTATAAGTTAATAAAATCATCATTTGAGTGATTTCTTATTTTTCCAAAAACTAATCAAATCCTTACCCCTATTTTTGCCGAAAGGAACGTTAAACGAAGAACGAGGACTAAAAGTGTACAAAACCAAACTTGCTGAAATATAGACATGGAAATAAATTAATTTTGTAATATATATATATATATATATATATATAATTCTGGAAAATAATAAGTTTCGACTATATAAGTGTTCGTTTATAAAAACTATTCTTTCGACACATATCATTAAAACCCGAAAATACCGGTGATAACCCGGCATTGTCAACCTTTGTAAACTCAAGTCTAGATATGGTTGTATTAAACACGAATCATTCTAATCCTGGTCTAAATAAAATACTAAATCTTTATGGTCATATGGTAACCCGAAACCTAATCGAACTTTCCAAAAATAGAAACTTTATCGAAACCCGACACAAGAACCAAGGTAACTAAAACTCCCGGAAGACGAGTTATATACCTAAACACAAAACATTAATCTTATTAAGTTATTTAAGTAAAAACTTCCCATAAAAGGAAACTTTACTCATCGAGAACCAAATGTGTTGGAAAACACATAGAATTAACTAGTACACAATACCCATAGTGAATTTTACATTATTCTTCGATAACTTATTGTTGATTAATATATATACTAGGCGTACTTGGTGATTTCTAGCATAGTGCAAGCTCATTGATTATCTTTCATATACATATTGCATACGGACTGAGGCGAGTTTCGTGTTGTCCTTTTTACTTAAACTTTTTTGGGCTGGATACATGCTGGTTTTACTTATGGTGTGATATTTATCAAGAGGTGTTTTACTGCTAAATTTTGTCTCAACTTTTACACAATCATTAGCCAGAGGGAATGGGCCGGAGGCTTGTATGGGTAGTACTATTTGGGAGAACCCCACGCACAGTGACCCTATGTTGGGTAAACCACACTGAGATATGCGGATCGTTACGGCATATAACCTACGTGTTTGATTATTGCTTTTAGCGGCGTGATAATCCGGGACGGTTTAACTTCTAGTATGAGTTGGGGATACTTATGCTAGTTGCAGGCTTGATTGTGGACTTGATTGATGTGCACCATGCCTTATACTTACATACACGCAAACTTGCGCGCTTTTATGAATTAAATCTTTTATGTGTATGTGAGCTAAACTCACGAACTCACCAACGTTTTAGTTGACACTTTTTAGCATGTATTCAGGTATTATGGGGATTAGCAATTTGGATTAGCTTTGTATTGAGAATGCTTAAGGATAGAGGCGTATGCCGAACATGAACTATGAAGATTATATGCCAAGAAGATTAGTAGAACCAACGTCGGGATTGTAGCAGTGTCAGAGATGAGATAGTTGTGTAGTTACACCTTGTCATAAATACTTAGTGCAAACGTTGTAACTTATTTTATCAATAATATTCCGCTGCTTACACTTGGTACCAATTTGTCCTTGAAACTCCTAGGCCCCCTATTGTCAGGGTGTGACACATCAGCTCTCCGTCACCAGAAAATGCCGCTACTGTGAAAACCCTCAAAATAAAACGATTTATCAAATTCCATGATCGAGATTAAAACGTGTTTAAACTGGATTATGCAAGATTTAAGACTTGTAAGTAATAATATTATTTTATTATGAGAATAGTGGAAATATATTCAATGGAAAACACGTGCGAAGTCAGATCGAATAGAGGAATTTTGGGGAAAGATATGAAGAAACGAACGTTCTCGGTTAAACGTGTGAATATTCAACTCGACATTTGAGAAAATGTACATGGTTGAAATCATCTGAATACAGTAGATAATTGAAAAGTGTAACACCCCGGCTAAAGCGGAATACACCCGAGTGTGACGTACAAATTGCTCAAAACACATGTGACACTATTAAGTGACAATATTATCATTAATTCATTCAAAGACATCAAGTACACAAGTTTATCAAATGAACGAATACAAGGAAAAAGGAACAAAACAAACATCTTCTTGTTTATTATTTAGATAACCTAACTTCTAGTGTCTTCTTCACAGCAGCATACCTCTACATAAGGTACCTGTAGCATATATATAAAATAAAGGTCAACTATATGAATAGTTGGTGAGTTCACACAGTTGAAAATAGTATATAGAAACCATACAATTCCATGAAAACTTGTGAAAAGCACATTAAGGTTCTTTACACTAGAATCAATGGTCCATGAGTGTAAAGAATAAATGAAGGTCTTTTCCAGTTGGGATTGTGCACCAACGTACTAAGATCGGAGTCCCTTTTTCCACCAGAAACAAATGGTCCATGGGTGAAAAGGGGGGCGTATGATCATACTTATCAAAGAAATCCATGCACGTAATATTTGAGCAAGTAACAAGTAAACACACAAGTCTATGTAACGAATTGTAGTTTGTAAAAAATAAATAAAAGAAATTGAATTGTTGATAGGATATATATACTACCCCCAAAATAGTTAAAAAGGGTAAAAAAGGGGTGTGAGAAACTCACCTTGATGTTGAAGACAATCTTGAAATAAAACCGAAAGTACGTAAATGGAATCGAAGCAATTGAACGTCACAAACTAGAATTAAAAGTATAAAAATTAATATTAACTGACGACTCATAAAAAGTAGATATTCATACAAGCACTATAAGTATTTTCTAAGCGATTCCTAGAATCCTTAGTATCCAAGCAATCTCACGGATTATTAAAAGTTTGACCAAAGTTTGACTTTCGTTGAATTTTGACCAAAATATCCATGTTGTTGACCGTTGACTAAAAATACTGACCGTTAACCAAAATATTGACCATTGACCCTAAATGTTGATCGACGACCAAAATATTGACCGTTGACCGACGACCCGTTGGTCGCTTTTGACCAATTATCTAGACTTAAAATAATCATAAGATATTCATAGTCGCAACCTAACAATCGATCATGTAATTTGCAGTTAATCATTTTTCATGCAACCCTATGACTAAGTCACACTTTTACCAATTTCATTTCTCATAAGTAATGTCACACCCCGAAAATCTTATCATAGCAACGGAAGACTTAACTAAGTTAATTTCGGGTTATGACAGATGCCGATAGCCAAATCACGAAACATAACGCTTAAATATATTAAAGGACTTGTTTATTTATCAGAGCGCACATGTCTAAATTTACATAAAGTATTATTATTACAAGTCCACACACGTCATAACATCAAAACCACACGCGTTCTCGGTTCCATCCCATCCATCCCTCGCGAAGCCTTCATATTTCTCATTTACCTGAAAAGTATGTTAAAATAATTTTGTCAACATAAATGTTGGTGAGTTTCTCAAATTAAAACCGGGATGTAACAGTTCTCGACTTTTACACCCATTTATTTATCATTCTTATCAATGATAATTTTTGTTATTCACCATTCTTTTCAGTGGGAATTTAATTTCCACTTTTTCCAAACATAGTTATATATTTCTTAAACAAAACATGTTAGTTGTAAACGAGCAAAGAGTACAACGCATGTATGACTATCATTATATTAAACTCGAAACATACCAAAATCAAAATATTCCCACCTTTTCAACCAGAGCGACGGGAAGAGTGGGGGGCGTCGCCCCGATTGATCTACCAATATTTTTAGGCCCTTTCTTTTTAGGTTAGCGGTTTTTCTCGTTATAATGACTCATCCCATTTAACACAATTTGTAAAATATATATCTCTTTAGTTTACATACTTTTCCCCCAAAAACATTTATAAATCGATAAAACATTTAAAAGTGGGGATTTACGAGAAAACTCACCGTTTTCGGTAGATGATCGGTTATTCCAACTCGACTCATGTCCTAATTATAGTACACAATTAATAATTCATTCATATTTTAAGTTATTTGATCAACTTAAAATATTTCACACATCTTATTTCTTAGAAATGTTATTCTTTTGTTCGTGTGTTTATTTTAGTTTTAAAGACACATTGGCGATTCCGTTCAAGTCCAACTCCTATATGATCATTCAACACACACATGGTCTCTAAACTTATAAATTTAACCCAAGTAGCAACTAGCACATTTTATGCATAAATATTCTATTTAGCAAATAAACAAGTAATAATATATTATTATATTATTTAATATTGTTTAATATTATATAATAATATTAAGTTTTATAAATTTATATTTTAGTTGCTGGAATATTTAATATTTTATATACTTATACTTGTCACATTTATAAAATCGTTTTCCGGTTCGGTCGGTTTTGTCGTTTTATGTTAATCGGTGAACCGTTAACTTTTCTTATAAAATTGAGTTCTTAACTATTTTTAAATACTTTAAGTGTGGAAATACACAAGTTTCATAAGTTATTTTATTAAAATAGTTCATTTCTTATTTATATATAAATTTCACAAAACTAGCAATTTTGACGTTTTCGGGTCGGTTTTGTTGCGACAGGAACCGTCAAAGATCAAGTTATTCCAGCTTGACCTTAGTATATACATTTACTTATGTAAGGTATATATATTATTTGGGTTTACGGGCTGTTCTAATATAGTTCTCAAAAATCGTTGTCAGTTCGCGTTAAAAGTCGTATTTTTCGACTGTTAAAGCTATCGACAAGCAAGTTAAGTCATATTAAACATGCCAAACACTTTGTACACTCAATACATATATTTACAATATATAATTTGACTAAATTTCCAGACTTAAACACTTAACTCAAAACATCATCTTTTAGCAATTTCAAGTATAACATGCATATTTTCTAACTTATTAATTGTAGCAACACATGCACATGTCATTTTCATTAAGTCAACTTAGAATGTTTTATCCCTACAATTTCCAGGTTTTTGTTCTCACCTTATCATGTTTCAATCATTCATATAGTCCATGTTTCACCTTTTTAATAATACATATGAGTAACACATGTGACATATTTTCTAACATATTCCTAATCATATATCAATGGTCCCTTCATTGTTCATGAATCATTTATTTTAACATCATCAATCAAGTTTGCATGCATTATTATTTTTATCAAAGTGTTATGTTTTAAATCATATATGAGTCTTTCAAAACTATTAAGTAAATTTGAACATTAAAACTAATAATATGAAGACAAACAAAGTATACATGCCTACATATTACCTATAACTAGGTTCACTTTAAAGAATCTATGTGTACTTTTTCAAACATCAATATTTAACATAAAAATCCACATGCACACTCTTCCTTCTCTCTTTCTCTCATTTTCTCTTTCTTGTTTACACCACCCAAAAACCTAACCACATGTTCTAACTAACTTTTCATCCACTCTTTTAATATTAATATTTTAACAGTAAGTATTAAGACCACTATTCAATCATATGCATGTCTTTATTGTCAAACAATAAATCTTTATCCATACCTTTTTCTATGTGCATGCATGTATTTGACTTTTCAAGAACCAAAACCAAACATATTAATCATAGACTCATTTGTATGTATGTATGCATGCATGTGGGTTTTGGATTCCCACACACCCACACACATATTCACAGCACATATACACATTCATGCTCATTTTAATTATAATAATAATAATAATAGTGCATGATTCATCATATTACACAAAGGAAAACAACATGCATGTGTATAGGTGGTGTGGGCTCGACACCCACCACTCACACACATAAAAAGTCAGTTCACACACATCACTCATATAAAATCCCACTGCTAACACCAAACATGCATATATATACATATATCATATTTTATTTTTAAATGTCAATCCTTGGTTATATGTGTGAAACATTAAGTTGCAAAACTAAATCAACAATACTTTAGTAGTAAATTATACCTTGGTTTTTGGGTGAGATAATAAAGAAAATAAAATATGAATCTTGAGCTTCCTAGACCCTTAATAAGCTTCCTAGTTTCCTTATGATTCTTGTTCCACCCTTAGAGCTATTTTAAACCTTGGAGAGATGAGATGAGAATGATGATGAAAATCTAATGTGAAGTGGGGGTGGAGTTCAGGTGGCCGACGGTTGGGTGGTGATGGTAGGAAGAAGGGTGTTTGGTATTTGGTGAGATGAGATGGTGGTGTTCTTATCTTTTATCAAACTCCATAGGTGTTTTTCTTATGGTATACTTTAGGGAATTTGAAAGATGAAGGAATAAAGAAGATGATGGGTCGTTATATAGAAAGAAAAGAAAATATAGATATGATAGGTCGTTAATTAGAGTGGGTATGTGGAGGATTGTCAGTATTTGGTGGCTTCTACAAGATCCTTCTAAAATATTTTGTCATGATTAGGTTGCATGAATGGATATTGGCTAAAAGTGAAAAGGAAGGTGGGGATCTCGGTTGGAAAGTTGTGTAAAAGGAAAGATTTGGTGGTTTTTGGGTATTATAAACAAAGACTTTAATTTCTAGTTTAACGTTTGGCATAATTTGACTAATCAAACGAGTTCCATTTTTAATAATTTTTGTCAGACTTTATCCGATTTTGGATTCCAAACGCAACAAGCCTGAGAACAAAATATTTGGTGAAACTAGGTTTCTGGCTCACACGGTGTCCACTACCGGCTCTTGACTGCGAACTTATTGATTTTCGCGAAACGAAAAATTCTAAAAACAAGTTTATCACTTATGTCCACTATTTTTACTAATTATAAAATTTTTTGGATCGTTCCTGACTATTTTGGGTTTTTCAACATCCCGGGGTATCGCCAGTGTTAGTTACGCGCAGTGTCCACTACGCGAAAATTTGAACTTTTTGAACATAAACAATTATAACACACATATTCTTAAAGACTTTAGAATAAAATATTATTATTTTATTTATTACAATATTTTATTCACATAAGCACTGTTACATTAACCGTGGTTTAAGGCTAATTTTTCCAGGGTTTCACATTCTCCCTTCCTTTAGAAATCTCATCCCGAAATTTAGGAAGTGGTACTGGTGTTAGACTCTGCCGGAAAAAGATGAGGGTACTTTTGCTTCATTCGGTCCTAGCGTTCCCACGTGAACTCGGGACCAAGCTTTGAATTCCATCTAACTTTGACCAACTTTATTCGGTTCCGCCTTAATTTCTGAATCTTCCAATCCGTTACTTCTACGGGTTCTTCAAAAAATCGAAACTTATCATCTACGCGAATATCTTGAACGGGAACAATCAAGGATTCATCGGATAGACATTTCTTCAAGTTAGACATGTGGAACACATCGTGTATTCCGCTAAGCTCTTTAGGCAATTCAAGTCGGTAAGCTACAAAACCATCTCGTTCGATAACAGAAAATGGTCCTACATAACGAGGACTTAACTTGCCCTTTTTGCCAAATCGGACGACTCCTTTCCAGGGTGAGACCTTAAACAACACTCGATCTCCTTCTCGAAACTCCAACGGTCTTCTACGATTGTCAGCATAGCTCTTTTGTCGATCGGCTGTAACTTTTAACCTGTCTTTTGATTTGGAAAATTCTGTCGGAGGTCTCTTGAATAATCTCTAGTCCTGTCAACTGCTTTTCTCCAACTTCTTCCCAACAAAGCGGGGACCGACACTTTCTCCCGTACAAAGCTTCAAACGGAGCAACTTTAATACTGGAGTGATAGCTATTATTATAAGAAAACTCAGCTAGTGGTAGATGAGTGTCCCAACTTTTGCCAAAATCGAGAACACATGCTCGCAACATATCCTCCAATGTCTGAATAGTTCTTTCGCTTTGACCGTCTGTCTGAGGATGGTAAGCAGTGCTCATATCCAAGAGAGTTCCTAAGGATTCCTGCAAATATTGCCAAAATCGAGAAACAAAACGATCATCTCTGTCGTAGATAATCGAAACTGGCACGCCGTGTTTTGCTACGACTTCTTTAAGATAAAGCCTAGTTAGTTTCTCCATATTGTCCTTCTCTCGGATAGGAATGAAGTGTGAAGACTTTGTCAGTCTATCCACTAAGCCAAATGGCATCATGATCTTTAGGGGTACGGGGTAGTTTGGTTACATAATCCATGGTAATGTTATCCCATTTCCACTCAAGGATTTCGGGTTGTTGTAAAAATCCAGAGGGCTTTTGGTTTTCAGCTTTAACTTTTGAACCGTCAGACACTTGCTGACATATACGACTATATCACCTTTCAAATTTGGCCACCAATAAAATTCTTGGAGATCTTTATACATCGTAGTCGATCATGGGTGGATTGAATATTTAGACTTGTGGGCTTCATCCAATACTAAATTCCGCAAATTCCCATATCTTGGTACCTAATGGTCGGGAAAAAGTCGTGTATATTATTATATTATTTGTTTACTTTTAGTTTAAATATTATGTGAACTTTGGTACTTCAAGCGTGTTTATGTGATTCAGGATACTTGACGTTAAGGACGCTTATCGGGATGAATTACGGGCTTGGAACGAAGATGTAGAAGACTCATAATGATTGGCAAGCTTTCCGATGCAAAATAAATGAAGAAAATGAAGAAAATTCAGTCAGACACCCTTAGCGCGGCGCTAAGGGAGTTTAGAGATACTCTAAAGACTCACATTAGGAAAGCAGACTTTAGAGACGCGCTAAAGTCTCACCCCCTGTACTTTAGCGCCGCGCTAAAGTCCTCCAGACGGGAAATTAAAACCTAACTCTATTATATTGAGTTTTCAGCCCCCATTCGACCTATCCTTCATTCCACCAACCAAGTACAAGCCCTAGGACGATTTTCCACCATCCCGAAGCCTCCGGTTCGTCCGTTCATCGCATGCTTTCATCCTCTCATCAGATAAGCGAATCCTTCGTGATGCCGATGTCAGGCTAAACCATTGTATTCACTTTAGGCTAGGGTTTTGTGTAAACTAACTTTGATCAGATTCTATGTTTTGAATGAGTATGAACTTGATTGAATGTTTTTAATCTTGTTTTACATTATGAATTAATTGTTTAAACAGTTTATGATTTTGATTGTCAAACTTTGCATCACTTTTCTGGTTGTGTTCATCACATGTAGGGTTAGTTCTTATGTCATTGAACCAACAATCGTTAGTCATTGCTTATAATTGGTTTTCATTCATTAAACTGGTAATTGGGTAAACCGGAGTTTAGTTGTGTCAACAATTCGGTTAGGGTATCGTTTGTCCTCACAACCCAACTGTTAGGTTTAGTAATTACTGCGCAATTAATATTAAAGAATCTGTGATTAGTCGGTTATCACTTTACCTGAACCTGAAGTGAATTTTTTCTCATAATTGTTTACAAACTTTTCCAAGTAACCGTGTGTTCTTATAACCATCTTTATAAACTGCTTGACATCGACTGTCCGCTTAATATAATAATTAATAATTATGAACTTTACTTGCACTTTCCACTGATTCCTTGTGGAGACGACCATACTTACCCATACTAGTTATAGGTATTTAAGTCTTATGAATACATTTTTTTGATTAGAGCACGACATCTACATCAGTACCCAAATTCGATCGATCAAATAAAGTATACCATTAGACTTTGTCACAAGTTCGCATTCAAGACCTCGCAATCTTTCAGCTCTTATGTTTCACGACTTCAAGGCTTCGCGTTGGGCATCACGAATTCGGGTGGTAAGACTCGTGTGAATCGTTAATCCCAAAGCACGAACACGTAAGGGTTTTTCTCTTTCTTTTCTACTTAATGCATCAGCTACAACATTCGCTTTACCTGGGTGGTAACGAATGTCACAGTCGTAATCGTTGAGTAGTTCTACACATCTATGTTGTCTCATATTAAGTTCCTTTTGGTCAAATATATGCTGGAGGCTCTTGTGATCAGTGAAGATTTTACATTTAGTACCATAGAGATAATGCCTCCAGATCTTTAATGCAAAAACAACAGCCCCTAATTCCTGATCATGTGTAGTGTAATTCTTCTCATGCACTTTTAACTGTCGGGAAGCATAGGCTATAACCTTATCACGTTGCATAAGCACACAACCAAGACCTAGGCGTGAGGCGTCACAATAGACTACGAACCCATCAATAACTTCTGGAAGTGACAAGATAGGCACACTACACAACTTCTGCTTAAGCAACTGAAAAGCTTCTTCTTGTTTCTCAGTCCACTCGTATTTCCTTTCTTTCAGGGTTAATTGGGTTAGAGGTTGAGCTATGGAGGAGAAATTTTCGATGAATCGTCGATAATAACCTGCCAATCCTAAAAATTGTCGCACTTCAGTAGGTGACCTTGGTGTCTCCCAGTTCTTAATTGCTTCAATCTTTGAAGGATCAACATGAATACCCTCTTCGTTAATAATATAACCAAGAAACTGGACTTCTCTAAGCCAAAACTCACACTTAGAAAACTTCGCCTACAACTTCTCATTCTTTAACAGCTCTAGAATTAGGTTCAAACGCTGCTCATGCTCTTTCTTGGTTCGCGAGTAAATAAGTATATCGTCAATAAACACGATCACAAATTTATCCAAATATGGCTTAAAAACTCGGTTCATGAGGTCCATAAACACAACCGGTGTGTTAGTTAGACCAAATGGCATGACTAAGAATTCATAATGGCCATAGCGGGTTCTGAAAGCAGTTTTGTGAACATCTTCTTCTGCAACACGCAACTGGTGGTATCCAGATCGTAGATCGATTTTTGAATAATAACTAGATCCTTGCAACTGATCAAACAAATCATCAATTCTCGGTAGTGGGTACCAATTCTTGATGGTAAGCTTATTCAGTTTGCGGTAATCGATACACGTACGAAATGAACCATCTTTATTCTTCACGAACAAGACTGGTGCTCCCCACGGTGAGAAGCTTGGTCTAATAAAACCTTTATCCAAAAGCTCTTGCATTTGATTAGACAGCTCCTGCATCTCAGACGGTGCCAATCTGTAGGGAGATCGGGCTACCGGTATAGCATCTCTCACAAGATCTATTCTGAATTCAACCGGCCTTAGTGGAGGTAATCCAGGTAAATCTTCAGGAAATACTTCTGGGATGTCTCGTACAACAGGAATATCTTCTACTTTATTTTCTTTAGCTTTCGAATCAATTACATGGACACGAAATGCTGAATAACCTTTCCGCAACAACTTTCGAATCTTCATAATACTTGTGAGCTTCAACTCAGAATTGCTTTGATCACCCTGAATAGTTAACGCTCCACCACTTGAAAGGGGTAAACGAACCATTTTTTCTGAGCAAACAATTTTAGCTTGGATTTTGGATAGCCAATCCATACCCACAACAACGTCAAAACTTCCTAACTCAACAGGTAACATATCGATGCTGAATTGATGATCTCTTAATGTGATACTACAATTACGAACAACTTGACTAGTTTCTATTAACTTCCCATTAGCTAGCTCAATTGAGTATTTATTGTCTAGATCGATAGATTTAATACCAAGAAGGGGTTCGAATTGGTTGGAAACACAACCGGTGTGTTAGTTAGACCATAAACACATTGAGGTCCATAAACACAACCGGTGTGTTAGTTAGACCAAATGGCATGACTAAGAATTCATAATGGCCATAGCGGGTTCTGAAAGCAGTTTTGTCTAACTAACAACCGGTGTGTTAGTTCGAATTGGTTCGAACTAACACAAATCTTAAGTCGGCTCCGGTATTGAAAAGCACATAAGCGTAATGATTATTTATAAGAAACGTACCGGTTACTACCGATGAGTCTTTGCGTGCCTTCTTTGCTTCCATCTCGAATGCCCTTCCCTTGTTCTGATTCTTGATCTTTGGGCAGTCCTTCCTATAATGTCCTACAACTCCACACCCAAAACATCCCGGGTTCTGGTTACCTACTGCTGGTGGTATCATTTTTGCATAACAGTCGCGGGACAGGTGGCCGACTCGGTGGCATCGGTCGCACTTCTTGCATTCCCCGCAAGTCAATCATATTAACTCAGGATAAATATTGATGGAGTACTTGGACCTCCTAATCAGAGCCAATGGTTATAGCGAACTAGAAATATTTGATGAAATATTTTCTAGACTATAACCCAAGTATTCTAGACAAACATTTTCCCATTTCACGAAGTTGAAAAATTTATTAACAAATTTTCATATGAAATGCAAAAGAAAAGGTTGCATTCAATTTGTTTATGTATTATGTGAAATTTAATTGATAAATTTCTACATGTTATTTATATATTAATTTTATAAGGATTACCTTGTACGGATTATGTCACGAACGCATGATTCACATACTATTAAGGAAATATACAGAACTAACAGTGAGTTGGGAGACCACTTCCACCTACCTCTGTTATGTTGGAAACTGTGCACACGCTTCTATGACCTACTCCCTTACTAGCTTTAGGTTATATGTCATCTTTCTACATAGGTCAATTTGTATTTGTTATTGTTGGCTATTCTATGGCTAACTCATGTAATAAGTGGATTGAGGATGGAAATGTGCTCCTACCTCTATCGATTCTTGAGGTTTTGTAACTCAGTTTTGGGTGCTATAGCTGTTTTAGTTTAAGTGTTAGAACAATTGATGGAGTACTTGGACCTCCAAAAATTTTCTCTTGTTGATCTAGATAGGCATCACATGCCTTGGATATTTTGATATTGAAAATTCAAAAACTTGTGATTGGTGTTGATGCGTATTCACACCTATTTTAGTAGTTATTTTATTAACTTCTAAACAAGTTCTGATTTTCTAAGTTAAAATGTCACAATGATTTTTTGGTTGATTTATTGATTATTGTTTGAACTGATTATTTCATATATTTAGTCACACACATATAATAATTAATAATGAATGTTGTTTTATCTATGTTATCCGAAAATAACATAAACGACAATATGCCACTGAAAACAAGACACAATTGTGCTAGTTGAATATATGGATTACCGACCTACTCTAAAGGATTATCTCAACTAATCTCTCGAAACGCTAACACTGTTTTATAATAGTGAACACGCCAAGGGTGTTATGACTGGTATTTTAACAATGCCTAATAATTCAGTGTAATTATTTTAACTGTAGCGTGAAGACTTGGTCAATTTTGGTGTACGCGGTTACACAAAAATAAAGTCCTTGCATGGATTCTAAAAATAAGTGTGTGGAATATGTGATTAGTACTTAATACATGTATCTTTGTGTAAGCTTGTGATACCTATAATTATGACCCACAATAGGAGAATACTAGAATGATCCTGTAAGGTAAATTGACAATTACACTTGATATCACGTAATTGTGAATTTACAAGTACAAGAGAATTCTAGGAAAGTCTATTGTGATGACCTATGAGTATAATATGATAGTTAATTACTATTGACGAAGCGATTGTGATCATCAAGTCACCCATCCATTCGTATAATGTTGTGCTAAAACAAAAGTGAATTCTCTAATCAGGAGTTTATGATACAATAATCTAGTTTAAGATTTTGGTGAACCCTTTCTTTCGATCCCATTGATCATTCCATCATCCCTGGGCTTAGTTATTTGTATTTTGTGACAGGCCTTGCACCATGATTGCATTCATGCATCTTCACTATATAGATTTCTTGATGACATACGTGTTGATTCTTATTCCTAAAACAAGTTATGCTCCGTATCTAAAATCTTGACGATCATGTCATTAGGATAAATTCTGTACAAAATCTTTTACGAATTTGGGATATTACAGTTGACTCTGGTAGATGCATTAAAGGGTTTTGAGCATAAAGGACAGTATCATGTCTTTGTTAAAGAAATTGTCTTCATTGGAACTTAGGCGTGCATAGGATATTCTTATTTGTCATACCCAAAATTGACATTACGCTTGAATGGGTTAGTTCTTTGCGAAATTATAATTACTTATTCGCTTAATATTCCAATATGACATTTCCTTTATGCGCCTCTTGTATAATAAGCAACATTATCTTTATATACGTGTGATACCTAAATGTGGTGTAAAGACTAAAACAAAGACAAGTAGACGTCGTAGCTCTTGTCGAAATTCTAATACACCCATTATAAACACGCGATCTCAACTCTATATTTGAAGAACTAACTGTGCAACTACCTCCATAATCACTAAACCAGTTTTATGATTGGAGGCATTTTGGATATTTTGAGTGTACTGCCATGTTTAGCATATTCATAGTCGTCTACTAAGCTCTATAGTTAGACGTATACACGAAGTTTTGTTGACCTCCACGTTTCAAATTATCTTCTAGGGGACAAAAGATAAGTTATCAATAACAAATCAATTTTCCATAAAGATTATAAGACAATAATGCTATTTTAACCAAATAGAATATATTATCGGCTTAAAAATTTTATTGGTAGAAATAAGAGAAATGTTATTTTATCAAATCAGTCGGCCCCTCAACTAATAATGACGGATATAATCACACCCTTAAAATTCAAACTTTCGAGCCTAAGACCAAAAACTTAGGATCATTATCTATTAAAATCTACAACCGAGTTCTAATAATGAGAACGTCGACCCTAAATCAACGTAAAATAAAGATTTTGTGAGATTAAGCCTTCAAGAAAAATGTATCCATCCTCAATTTTCTTTAAAAGGAAATTTCGATACCCTTGACATCTTTAAGATCAAATAAAAAAAGTTGTTGGGACTAGAGAACCTAGTTATCTAAATAATGTTTATTCTAAATGCATACGATAACAATCTTGTATGATCATTACCATATTGTGTTGCATACTACTGGATTTGAAATGACACGTGGTCATTTTACTAATCCTTGGTAGTAATACATTTCAAGTTTTATTATTGTTCACCCTGTACGTTTAGACCTTACCCGCAACACGATATTTCAGTCGATTTATTAATTGCCCCGAGCAATAAATATATGATTTTTTCGTCTGGAATTCATCATCTATGATTTCATTATTTTCCTCCTTTAGTAATGATAACTAACACGCAGTTGGTACTAATATCGTTACTTGCTAGCAAAATTCTGCATCATAGGATTATAATTAACCCTTCCTTTCGTTAAATATAACTGAACCTCATTGGTGCTCACAACACTCGAGCTTCTCAGTAAGATTGAATCATTTGAGCTTACATAGTTATCTCGAATCTATCCTAACTTCAAATTCAATCATTATTACATGATACGTATCGTGCGCATTCATACTAATGCTCATTATTTATGTATGATACACTAACTCTGTGTTGTTTAAAGAGTGGAACCCTTGTTAACTTTTTGTCCTTGAATTAATAAGCTTGTCTAATGTACATGGACCCCATCCTTGTTACTATTAACCACCATTGAATCTACTTTTTCAGTTGTATTGCGTATATACACAAATTTTGCCATTCCCTCATAGAACATCATATTGTTGTCACTTCAACAAATAATGATGGTTGTTGTTGACAATAGAGGATCAACGACTTAATTCGTCTACCCTAACTTGCAATTAAAGATGAGTATAGTCTCATAAGACTTTGGCTCGAACACAAGAACAAGTGTGATTTTGTTAACATTCTATGATAGGTCAAACTATTCCTTAGCTAGAGAATTTCTAAGTAATCTGATACGAATGTGTTATCGGTATAATGTTCATAAATAAATTGATAGACTACCACTTCTTAGGACTTTACATAATCGAAGGATCAGACCTTAAAGTATTTTGTATTAACGGATCGTCACTGTGAAAATTTAAGCATTTTAATGAAAATGAGTGTGGTTATGCTTATATAGAAATTATTAAATGATTATAATGATTTCATCGAAAGTGTGTGTTATACACATGAATTGTCATGTTATCCAATTTTAAGTTTTTCGGGCACTAGCTTATATAAACTAGTGAGTTTTGTAAAAAGCGTATAATTTATTAAAGTTATTTAAGCACATCCAATCATATGTTAAAGAGTATTATATAATACTTTTGGCACTAGAAATTAAACCTTAGTTGGATGCTTGTACTGTGAAGTCATATTAAGTTATACCAAGTACTTTCGTTATAGAAAAGTGTGATAATACTTCACACACAAGTCCATGAAATCCGAGTATCACGTATATCTATCTATACGATCCGCCTTATTAAACACAGTTACGCCAAATTATATATAGTCACAACAAACTGTATATAACGATGTCGAACTGTGTGTAATACTTACATGCCAACCTAATCGTTTTCGATTGCATTCTTGAAAAACGTTAATGAGTAACAACTCCTTGTCAATCAAAGATAGTGTTAAGGTGTTGTCCTTTGTATATTCATCAACTTCATATTCTTTGAATACTGTGCGGTGTTTGCATCCGGAATATTCTAAGATCTTTAAGTATCGTTGTAGCTTCGTCTACAAAATTATTGATCCTGTCGTGATATAATTGTTGTCATTCTATTTGATTCCATCATACGTCATGTACCCACCTTTCATGGTAAAGAAATACTAAACGTTTAGGTTCTTCTGTATAATGACATTTTACATTTATGTCATACTGAAGGAATGTTTATGCTTAAAGTGTAATAGATTCCTCAGACACTAAGAGACAATGACACTCTTTACTCCTCGTCATAAAAAAAAAGCAATATCATAGAAAGAAGCAATATAAAGAGAAGGTGTTTGCATAAATCTCCTTTCAAGACGCGAAATGCACAAAGTGGTAGTAGTCCATCTAAAGACTGGCTAATATCGTTCTAAAAAAAAGACTACCTTAGAAGGATGGTAAATATGGATACAGGCATCGACAAGAGAAATTCCTCGTCATGTCAGAGACAAAATTAACCTCAAAGAACAAGTGTTCAAAACTAGAGGTGAGATCTAGTAGTTTACTTTGATAGACTTATCAAAGTTTGGGTGTGTGCTTACCTAATGAAGTAGAGTATGTGTTTATGAACAACACAATTGCACTCATAAAGATAACTACTTGACTTATGATCTAGAGTTATTAAGGATCTTGATAGAAAAACCCATACCGTGATAAGTAGCTAACGATGTCGTCTCAAGGAAGATAACCATATGATCAAGAAGAGATATTGTCATTAATACCGTCTAAATATTTTATTCAAATCAGAATTGTGCACCTGGTGACGATAAAGAATCTGAAAATTTATATCCTCTATGCTCAGTCAAATCTCGAGGACGAGATTTCAATAAGGTGGGGAGAATGTGAAAACCCGCAAAATAAAACGATTTATTAAATTCCATAATCGAGATTAAAACGTGTTTAAACTGGATTATGCGAGATTTAAGACTCGTAAGTTAATAATATTAATTTATTCTGAGAATAAAGGAAATATATTTAATGGAAAACATGTGCAAAGTCAGATCGAATAGAGGAATTTTGGGGAAAAGTTATGAAGAAACGAACGTTCTCGGTTAAACGTGTGAATATTCAACTCGACATTTGAGAAACTGTACATGATTGAAATCATTTGCATGCAGTAGATAATTGAAAAGCGAGAACACCGGCGAAAACGTGACTCAATTCTGAGTTAGAACAAAGCGGGAAAATGCAAATTAGAATTTTCGAACACTGTCGTTAAATCACATGTACCGATGAGCTTGTAAAAGTTGATATTATCTCCGTATTTGAGGTTTATCATTTAGATAAAATAAATCAAATAGACACTGTAAGTTTGGAAGAGTTGTTTTTGGGAAAAACAATTACACCAATGTTATTAAGTTCAGAGTAACACGAAATCGACACCGGGTAACGATAGTTAATAATTTATTAGCGGAAATAATAAGATAACGAGACAATTTTAAGGTTGAGAACGGAATAAATATTTTGACGAGATATATTCGGAAAATATAATGTCACTTGAAGTAGCGGGTTTGTTGAAACGTGAGACCGAAACGCGATCACAAAACGCGCTTAAAACCGCACTATATAAATGGGCCTACCCCCACTTTACATTCATTCTAACACATATTTCTGAAATCTAGAGAGAGAGAGAGAGTAGAGAGAAGGCAGAGAATTCCGGTGGTGGAGCGTGGAGGTCCGGCGGTGGTGTGTGGCGGTCCGGCGGCGGCCGGTGGTGGTCCGGTGGCGGCCGAAGTCTGACTTTTACCTGGAACCATTTTTCGACCTCCCGAACGCAATGGTAGGCTAAGATTGTCCTAATTTTGAGCTTAGGTTTGTTAAAAACAAGTTTTAAAATCTGGACAGATTGTATTAGTTTTGCATGTCTGCAAAGATCGTTCTATAACTGAAGATCTAACGGTCCGATCATGTTAATTTTTATACAGAGGGTTTATAACCCATAGATAATCATTTTGAATGGTGGAGATGAGGATTGGAGTTGATTAAGTTGGGTTTCTAAACCCGTTTTCGTGTTCAGCTTGCTGGGCGGATTTTGAAAACGCTGCTCTAAAGAAATATAAATTCCAGGAGATCTGGACGTCGGATTGGGCTGAAATATTTGGTGAACCTTCCTAACATGTAGATCTTTGATTTCACTAAAGAAATCGATGATCAGATGTCTGGATGGTGAGTTATAAGCTTTGTAATTACTGGTTAAAATTTAGAACAAAAAAGTTTCTTAAAATAAGTTGCATGTAGGTTTTGAGGTATCGTATGGACGATCCGAGACCGGAGAAACGTTCGTGCCACAAAAACGTACGCGTTGGTATATTCGGATCGCATTGCATGCGGGTTTTGAGCAGATTTATAGACTCGAATCATACGCGAGGAGGTATATCTTTAAGTGTTGAAAAAGATAGATAACAAGAGATTAATATAAATATTGCTATCGGACATAACTGGACAAAATGTTGTTAATAATTATTTAGAAATCGCTAGATAATATCGAGATAAAAATGGTACAACTGAGACTTGGACGATTTCGTGTGTTTGTATATATTTATACACACGATATATGGACTGAAATAGTTTATCCGAATAGTGACCACCATTAATATTGAAAATAAATATACTTTTAGAAAATGTAAACTTTTATATAAAATGTGATAGCAAAATTTTTATATTAAGAATATTAATATAACACGCTTCGGTATAAATAATAATAACGATTATATTATCTTTTGTTAAGAAAGTGTATATAATATATTTGTCATAATTCAAACACGCGTCTATTAATAAAAGAATATTATATTTTAAAATAAATATATAAACTTTTATTAAATAGCGTCCAAGTGTAGGTTCGAAATCAAATATTAGTTTTTACAACGATTATTTGAAACTATGGTGTTTCAATATATTTATAAGATATTTTAAAATATTCGATTCAGTTACGATATTTTCTAAACAATAAAAGTTTGTAATTTAGTTATTAAAATTATAATAAATAAGACACGTGAGGATAAATAAATTAAGTTATGATAGGATTCCATTTGTATCTATGTCTATGTGATAATATACTTGGTATTAAACATAGTAATCCGGTTATCATTTGGATGAATATTAACTAGATCTTGACGTTGATTGACATATTATCACACTTGAATGTTATTTGAGATGAGGCAAATGTGAGCTTTCTCATAAAATCCCCACTTTTAAATATTTTAATGATTTATAAATGATTTTGGGGGGAAAGTATGTAAAGAAAGGGCTATATATTTTACAAATTGTGTTAAATGGGTTGAGTCATTATGAAAGGATAAACCGTTAACCTAGAGAGAAAGGGCCTAAAAATATTGGTAGATCTATCGGGGCGACGCCCTCCACTCTTCCAGTCGCTCTGGTTGAAAAGCTGGGAATATTTTGATTTTGGTATGTATCAGGTTTATCATATTGATAGTCATACATGTGTTGTACTCTTTGCTCGTTTACAACTAACACGTTTTGTTAAGAAATATATAATATGTTTGGAAAAATGGAAATTAAATTCCCATTGAAAAGAATGGGGAATAATGAATATTACCATTGAAAAGAATGGTGAATAATGAATTTTTTTATCATTAATAAGAATTATGAATAAATAGGAGTAAAGTCGAGAACTGTTACATCCCGGTTTTCTTTTATTAATTGAGAAACTCACCAACATTCGTGTTGACAAAATTATTTTTAACATACTCTTCAAGTAAATGAAGAAAATGGATGCTTCGTGAAGGATTTGGGAAAATTGTGTTGCACGTTTGAATGAATGTTGGTTGGACTTATAATTTAAAATAGAACTGTGCATGTGTGACACGTGTAGAACTCTGATATTTAATAAAGTCCAACTTATGTTTCATTATTTTTGAATATGATTGGTCGAACAGTGTCTGTCACCGCCCAAATTAACTAAATTAAGTCTTTCGTTGCCAAGTTAACGATTTTGGGGTGTGATTTTGGTATGTTTCGAGTTTATTATAATGATAGTTATACATGCATTGTACTCTTTGATCGTTTACAACTAACACGTTTTGTTTAAGAAATATATAACTATGTTTGTAAAAAGTGGAAATTAAATTCCCATTGAAAAGAATGGTGAATAACAAAAATTATCATTGATAAGAATGATAAATAAATGGGTGTAAAAGTCGAGAACTGTTACATCCCGGTTTTAATTTGAGAAACTCACCAACATTCATGTTGACAAAATTATTTTAACATACTTTTCAGGTAAATGAGAAATATGAAGGCATCGCGAGGGATGGATGGGATGGAACCGAGAACGCGTGTGGTTTTGATGTTATGACGTGTGTGGACTTGTAATAATAATACTTTATGTAAATATAGACCTGTGCGCTCTGATATATAAACAAGTCCTTTAATATATTTAAGCGTTCTGTTTCGTGATTTGGCTATCGGCATCTGTCATAATCCGAAATTAACTTAGTTAAGTCTTCCGCTGCTAAGATAAGATTTTTGGGGTGTGGCAGAAGTTGGTATCAGAGCCAATCGTTATAGCGAAATAAAAGTTTTTGAATATCTAAGATAATTTCAAATCTATAATTCGTGAAATCAAAACACATGGTTCATCCCTCCTCGCGAAGCCAAGTTATGTAATAAAGTTATAATTTGAATATTTATAACTTATCGGAAAATAATAACTAATTATTATTTAGACATATTTTATTGATAAAGCACTAACTAAGCTACTTGTCGCAGATGACTTCACCACCTATATATGTTGACTTGACCGAAGGAGAAGATGAGGCTGGGGACGCACCCCAACCCTACCTACTCCTGTAGCACCGCACACTGATATCCCTCCCCCTGCCGCGGTTAACCCGCGAAAGAGGGGAAGGAATGACTTCGAGGCCTCTGGATCGACCCCGACAACACAACCTACTACACCACCCATTGCACCGCCTCCTGTTGATGCCATACCCGAGCCACCACCACTAGTTGTCCAGTGCCTGACCTTGGTGAGCTCAGTGATCTCTCTCGCAGAGAGAGTGGCCGTTAGTGAAGCCATCTTAGGGGACATTCAAAATCGACTCACGAACATAGAAGTTTGGGAGATTGGTAACTTTCAGGCATTTCAGATGTTGGAGCACCAAGTAGGTGCATTGGAGTTTCACATGTGCCAAATGGCGGGTAGGATGGAAAGCCTTGAGGATGTTTTGCACTTTCTCTTGGTGTACTTTGGTTTCTTGCCTTTGATGGCATGTTTGTTTCTTTTGTATAGGCACTTTAGGCCTAGTATTATGTAATTTGGATAGTATTTTGTATTTTTGGTTGAAAAGCAAAACTTTTAGGTGCTAGGAATTATACACCAAATTTTGGTTGTAATTTTGGGATCTTTTCATCTTAAAATATTATTATTAATGTTATGGTTATGTTATGAATTTTCTTGCTATTATGTGACATTAAGATAATAAACAAACCTTATGTTATCATTGTTGATATAAAAAAATAAAAGAAAAATGGCACCTAAGACAAGGAGAGCTGCCGCAAGTCGAGGGTCCGGATTACCATCCACCCAGGAGGAGTTAGACCAGCTCATTGCACAATGCGTTAACTCAGCTCTTGAGCATCGAGGCAATGATCGTGATACTGACTGTAATCCAAGACAGGATACCCATAATGATGTCGGAACCGGGACCGGAGCTAGAACTAAGAATCTTACCGGTAACCCGTCAAGTAAAAGGATAAAAATCATTTACAAAAACTCCATAACTGTGACTAGTAAAATTCAATAATTGGAGATGATTTTGAACAAACTATGTTAACAGGGAATCCAGTATCTGGTTGTACCTACGGTACGTTTCAGAAATGTAATCCCAAGGCTTTTACTGGGGCTGAAGGACCCCTTGAAATAGTTCGTTGGATTGAGAAGATGGAGTCTATCATGAAGATCAGTGACTGTAGACCAGCTGAGAGAGTTAAATATGGAGTCTGCTCTTTTCAAGATGAATCACTCGAATGGTGGAATTCTCTAATTCAGAACATGGGAGAAGATGCTGCTTATGGTCTGACATGGGAAGAGTTGAAAGAGATGTTGATTAAGGAGTAATGCCCGAGGAATGAGCTGCAGAAGATAGAGCTGGAATTCTGGAATCTGACCATGAAGGGTGCCGATATCGGAACGTATACATCTTGATTTAATGCTTTAGCAAGACTGGTACCACGACTAGTGACCCCAGAATAGGTTAAAATCGAGAGATACGTTTGGGGATTAGCACCCGAGATTCGAGGCATGGTCACATCTTCGAAACCCGATACGATTCAGTCTGCCAGAGAACTCGCAAAAACTCTGACTGACGACTGTGTTCGCAAAAGGATATTGAAGGATACCGGAAAGAAAGTTGATTCAGCAGAACCCGAGAACAAGTCAGGGGAGTTTAAGAGAAAACGGGTTGGAAATTATGGAGGACAGTTTAAGAAAAACCAGGTCGCATGTTTTCTGATAATGTCGGGAGAGTTGGAAGAAGTTCGAATCAGATTAACCGATGTAACTCGTGTGGGAAGAATCATGGCGGGGAATGCAAGAAGTGCGACCGATGCCACCGAGTCGGCCACCTGTCCCACGACTTTTATGCCAAAATGATACCACCAGCAGCAGGTAACCAGAACCCGGGATGTTTTGGGTGTTGAGTTGTAGGACATTATATGAAGGACTGCCCAAAGATCAAGAATCAGAACAAGGGAAGGGCATTCGAGATGAACGCAAAAAAGGCACGCAAAGACTCATCGGTAGTCACCGATATGTTTCTTATAAATAATCATTACGCTTATGTGCTTTTCGATACCGGAGCCGACTTAAGCTTTCTTTCCAAGAAATTCGAACCCATTCTTGGTATTAAATCTATCGATCTAGACAGTAAATACTCAATTGAGCTAGCTATTGGGAAGTTAATAGAAACTAGTCAAGTTGTTCGTAATTGTAGTATCACATTAAGAGATCATCAATTCAGCATCGATCTGTTACCTGTTGAGTTAGGATGTTTTGACGTTGTTTTGGGTATGGATTGGCTATCCAAAAACCAAGCTGAAATTGTTTTCTCAGAAAAAATGGTTCATTAACCCCTTCCAAGTGGTGGAGCGTTAACTATTCAGGGTGATCAAAGCAATTCGGAGTTGAAGCTCACTAGTATTATGAAGATTCGAAAGTTGTGCGGAAAGGTTATCCAGCATTTCTTGTCCATGTAATTGATTCGAAAGCTAAAGAAAAGAAAGTAGAAGATAGTCCTGTTGTACGAGACTTCCCAGAAGTATTTCCTGAAGATTTACCTGGATTACCTCCACCAAGGCCGGTTGAATTCAGAATAAATCTTGTGAGAGATGCTACACCGGTAGCCCGATCTCCCTACAGATTGGCACCGTTTGAGATGCAGGAGCTGTCTAATCAACTGCAAGAGCTTTTGGATAAAGGTTTTATTAGACCAAGCTTCTCACCGTGGGGAGCACCAGTCTTGTTCGTGAAGAAGAAAGACGGGTTTATTTCGTACGTGTATCGATTACCGCGAACTGAATATGCTTACCATCAAGAATCGGTACCCACTACCGAGAATTGATGATTTGTTTGATCAGTTGCAAGGATCTAGTTATTATTCAAAAATCGATCTACGATCTGGATACCACCAGTTGCGAGTTGCTGAAGAAGATGTTCACAAAATTGCTTTCAGAACCCGCTATGGCCATTATGAATTCTTAGTCATGCCATTTGGTCTAACTAACACACCGGCTGTGTTTATGGACCTCATGAACCGAGTTTGTAATCCATATTTGGATAAATTTGTGATCGTGTTTATTGACGATATACTTATTTACTCGCGAACCAAGAAAGAGCATGAGCAGCGTTTGAAGCTAATTCTAGAGCTGTTAAAGAATGAGAAGTTGTAGGCGAAGTTTTCTAAGTGTGAGTTTTGGCTTAGAGAAGTCCAGTTTCTTGGCCATATTATTAATAAAGACGGTATTCATGTTGATCCTTCAAAGATTGAAGCAATTAAGAACTGGGAGACACCAAGGTCACCTACTGAAGTGCGAAAATTTTTAGGATTGGTAGGTTATTACCGACGATTCATCGAAAATTTCTCCTCCATAGCTCAACCTCTGACCCAATTAACCCTGAAAGAAAGGAAATACGAGTGGACTGAGAAACAAGAAGAAGCTTTTTAGTTTCTTAAGCAGAAGTTGTGTAGTGCGCCTATCTTGTCACTTCCAGAAGGTACTGATGGGTTTGTAGTCTATTGTGACGCCTCACGCCTAGGTCTTGGTTGTGTGCTTATGCAATGAGATAAGGTTATAGCCTATGCATCCCGACAGTTAAAAGTGCATGAGAAGAATTACACTACACATGATCAGGAATTAGGGGCTATTGTTTTTGCCCTAAAGATCGGAAGGCATTATCTCTATGGTACTAAATGTACAATCTTCACTGATCAAAAGAGCCTCCAGCATATATTTGACCAAAAGGAACTTAATATGAGACAACGTAGATGTGTAGAACTACTCAACGATTACGACTATGACATTCGTTACCACCCAGGTAAAGCGAATGTTGTAGCTGATGCATTGAGTAGAAAAGAAAGAGAAAAATTACGAGGTCTTGAATGCGAACTTGTGACAAAGTCTGATGGTACACTTTATTTGATCGATCGAATTTGGGTACCAAGATATGGGAATTTGCCGAATTTAGTATTGGATGAAGCCCACAAGTCTAAATATTCAATACACCCAGGATCGACTAAGATGTATAAGATCTCTAAGAATTTTATTGGTGGCGAAATTTGAAAGGTGATATAGCCGTATATGTCAGCAAGTGTCTGACGCGTTCAAAAGTTAAAGCTGAACACCAAAAGACATCTGGATTGTTACAACAACCCGAAATCCCTGAGTGGAAATGGGATAACATTACCATGGATTTTGGAACCAAACTACCCCGTACCCCCATAGATCATGATGCCATTTGGCTAATAGTGGATAGACTGGCAAAGTCTGCACACTTCATTCCTATCCGAGAGAAGGACAATATGGAGAAACTAACTAGGCTTTATCTTAAAGAAGTTTTAGCAAAACACGGCGTGCCAGTTTCGATTATCCCCGACAGAGATGGTCGTTTTGTTTCTCGATTTTGGCAATCTTTGCAGGAATCCTTAGGCACTCGCTTGGATATGAGCACTGCTTACCATCCTCAGACAGACGGTCAAAGCAAAAGAACTATTCATACATTGGATGATATGTTGCGAGCATGTGTTCTCGATTTTGGAAAAAGTTGGGACACTCATCTACCACTAGCTGAGTTTTCTTATAATAATAGCTATCACTCCAGTATTAAAGCTGCTCCGTTTGAAGCTTTGTACGGGAGAAAGTGTCGGTCCCCACTTTGTTGGGCAGAAGTTGGAGAAAAGCAGTTGACAGGACCAGAGATTGTTCAAGAGACCTCCAACAGAATTTTCCAAATCAAAGATAGGTTAAAAGTTGCAGCCGATCGACAAAAGAGCTATGCTGACAATCGTAGAAGACCGTTAGAGTTTCAAAAAGAAGATCGAGTGTTGTTGAAGGTCTCACCCTGGAAAGGAGTCGTCCGATTTGGCAAAAGGGCAAGTTAAGTCCTCGTTATGTAAGACCATTTTCTGTTATCGAACGAGTTGGTTCTGTAGCTTACCGACTTGAATTGCCCAAAGAGCTTAGCGGAATACATGATGTGTTCCACGTGTCTAACTTGAAGAAATGCCTATCCGATGAATCCTTGATTGTTCACGTTGAAGATATTCGCGTAGATGATAAGCTAAGATTTATTGAAAAACCTGTAGAAGTAATGGATTGGAAGATTCAGAAATTAAGGCGGAACCGAATAAAGTTGGTCAAAGTTAGATGGAATTCAAAGCTTGGTCCCGAGTTCACGTAGGAATGCCAGGACCGAATGAAGCAAAAGTACCCTCATCTTTTTCCGACAGAGTCTGACACCAGTACCACTTCCTAAATTTTGGGACGAAATTTCTAAAAGGAAGGGAGAATGTGAACCCCGGAAAAATTAGCCTTAAACCGTGGTTAATGTAACAGTGCTTATCCAAATGAAATATTGTAATAAATAAAATAATAATATTTTATTCTAGAATGTGTGTTATAATTGTTTATGTTCAAAAAGTTTAAATTTGTCGCGTAGCGGACACTGCTCGTAACGAACACTTGCCATACCCCGGGAAGTTGAAAAGTCCAATATAGTCAGGAACGATTCGAAAAATTTTATAATTAGTAAAAATAGTGGACATAAGTGATAAACTTATTTTTAGAATTTTTCGTTGCACGAAAATCAATAAGTTCGCAGTCAAGAGCCGGTAGTGGACACCGTGTGAGCAAGAAACCTAGTTTCACAAAAAATTATGTTCTCAGGCTTGTTGCGTCAGGAATCCAAAATCAGATAAAGTCTGACAAAACTTATTAAAAACGGAACTCGTTTGATTAGTTAAATTATGCCAAACGTTAAACTAGAAATTAAAGACTTTGTTTATAATACCCAAAAACCACCAAATCCTTCCTTTTACACAACTTTCCAGCCGAGATCCCCACCTTCCTTTTCACTTTTAGCCAATATCCATGCATGCAACCTAATCATGACAAAATATTTAAGAAGGATCTTGTAGAAGCCACCAAATACTGAAAATCCTCCACATACCCACTCTAGTTAACAACTCATCAAATCTATATTTTCTTTTCTTTCTATATAACGACCCATCATCTTCTTTATTCCTTCATATTTCAAATTCCCTTAAGTATACCGTAAGAACAACAGTTTGATTAAAGATAAGAACACCACCATCTCATCTCATCAAATACCAAACACCCCCTTCCTAACACCACCACCAAACCGTCGGCCACCTAAACTCCACCCCCACTTCACCTTACATTTTCATCATCATTCTCATCTCATCTCTCCAAGGTTTAAAATAGCTCTAAGGGTTGAACAAGAATCATAAGGAAACTACGAAGCTTATTAAGGGTCTAGGAAGCTCAAGATTCATCTTTTATTTTCTTTATTATCTCATCCAAAGACCAAGGTATAATTTACTACTAACGTATTGTTGATTTAGTTTTGCAACTTAATGTTTCACACATATAACCAAGGATTGACATTTAAAAATAAAAGATGGTATATATATATATATATATATATATATATATATGCATGTTTGGTGTTAGCCGTGGGATTTTATATGAGTGATGTGTGTGAACTGACTTTTTATGTGTGTGAGTGGTGGGTGTCGAGCCCACACCACCTATACACATGCATGTTGTTTTCCTTTGTGTAATATGATGAATCATGTATTATTATTATTATTATTAGTATTAAAATGAGCATGAATGTGTATGTGTGATGTGAATATGTGTGTGGGTGTGTGGGAATCCAAAACCCACATTGTCACACCCGGCCCTGAACGGCGGAAACAGCCGGGCGCGCGCGAGTGGGGATTGATACTTAAGCACGGGCCATTGCAAACATTCAAGATAAGATTTTCATTGCGCATGAAATGTTTAATACAAATACATTACATTGTTTAAAAATTACATAAAATCATCCAAGTAAAAAAACTGTTGAAGATTTCCACGCCATATCCCCTTGCGCGGCGAGAACAACCACGCGCATCGAAGGGATAGAACTAAAATCTTCCAAAAAGCTAGTTTTAGATGTTCAGCGTGAGGTGCTCTAAGTGTGACTCCATGCGCTACTTAGTTATCTCCTGAAAGACACGTAAAACATTTGAATCAGTATAAACTGAGTGAGTTCACAAGTTTTAGTAACTTGATAAATCGTATTGCATCATAATCTTGATAAAAATCATTCTGAAACATAATTCTGATAGCATCATTAAAACACATGCTTGGTAAAACATAGTTCTATCAACATATTCTGATAAAATCGTTCCGCGGGTTACGCGCGAACATTTCTGGGAACTGTGCTCGTCTGTGTAAGTGGCGCTGCCACTACGAGCGAAACAAGTAATACTGTCCCGCGGGTTACGCGCGGACACTTCGGAAAAATCGTGCTCGTCTGTGTAAGTGGCGCTGCCACTACGAGCGAATAATACCGTCCTGCGGGTTACGCGCAGACGTTGTGCCGGAAAACAAGGCGCTCGTCTGCGTAAGAGGAGCGACCTCTACGAGCGGGCTCAAACCCATAGTACTGCCCCATGACCATACTAGGCACTCGTCTGTGTAAGAGGTGCAACCCCTACGAGTGGGCGGATCAAACCAGCAGTCCCTACCCTTAGAGTTCCAATGGTAAAGTGATCACTTACTCGAATTCTGGCGCACATACATTGTAAACCAAAGATAACCGTTTGCATTGCTCATCATGAAACATAATTTAAACATAATCGTTTACATAACTTGCAAGTATACCATGATAAATCGTAATTTAAGTACGTGTCCCTCGCCCCGAAAACAGTTTAAAAATAGTGAAAACAGTGAAAATAGGGGCTGTGAGACTCACCTGTGGTTCTTGTTAAGGGATTAATCGAGATTCGGGTTTTCTTGGTGTTGGCCTTTGAATTGAAGGTCTAGTAACAGGATCGGATGCTTGGGAGATGATTAGTGCAAGTTTGCAGTTCTTAAGAGAGAAGTTTGAAGTGTGTTTGGGTGATAACTTAGGTTACATATTTATAGTCAAACTCAAGGGAACACAATCCCTTGCTTTAGGGGATTGTAATCTTTTCATATCTAGGTGTAATGATGATAAAGTATGGAAATTATTATTATTTATTTAAAAGTGGAGTAGTGGATAAAAGATTTTGATTTGATTTGGTCAGGACATGCAGGTCTGGGGTTGGTGAGAATAGGGTGGCTGACAGTTGACTTTTCATGTTACAGTGTGCTTTTTCAGGTACTTTTGTCAGTGTACAGTAAAAAGTGGAAAATCTCTGAAACACGCTACTGTTTCCTTTTGGGCGGGAGTAATCTCCTTACGTCTGGAGAATAGACTGAGTGTTCTTGTGCGTATCACTTTGTGCGCATAGCTTTCTGCGTGAAGGACATTTCTTTGCTGCGGGTAGGCACGTAACCTTCTCGCAGTTAGGGACATTGAGTTTCATTTGTAGATTCTCCAGGTGGTCTTGGTATTTCAACATAGTGATCAGTTATGTTGAAGTCAATTCCATCTTGGAGCTTCAGACAAACTAGCTCTCAATGTTCCCGCCATGCGGGGAGGTTAGTTCCCTTCCGCACGCGCATAAACGATTTAGGATGCACCCGCCTTAGCATCATGCGGGATGGTCAACCCATTAGACAACATAACGTTAAGGTACATGAAAACATAAAGCCAAAACATTCGCGCATGGCGCATAAAACATATGCCCACGCTGGTTCTTAACATGGTGCGCTCGCGCAGGGCGCACATAACAAATGCACGCGCTGATTAACATGGCGCGCTCGCGCAGGACGCACATAACAAATGCACGCGCTGATTCTAACATGGCGCGCTCGCGCAGGGCGCACATAACAAATGCACGCGCTGATTCTAACATGGCGCGCTCGCGCAGGGCGCACATAACAAATGCACGCGCTGATTCTAACATGGCGCGCTCGCGCAGGGCGCACATAACAAATGCACGCGCTGATTCTAACATGGCGCGCTCGCGCAGGGCGCACATAACAAATGCACGCGCTGATTCTAACATGGCGCGCTCGCGCAGGGCGCACATAACAAATGCACGCGCTGTTTCTAATATGGCGCGCTCGCGCAAGGCGCATATAACATAATTACCTAATATTTAGGTTGATTACTTGGTTTAAGGGATTGGGAATTTACCGGGTGTCACATTCTCCCCCTGTTAAACGAATTTCGTCCCGAAATTTAGGAGACGTTGCTGGCAGAAGCCATGCTCTGAAAGAGGTGTGGGTATTTCATGCGCATCTGGTCTTCTCTTTCCCAAGTGAATTCAGGCCCACGCCTCGAGTTCCATTGAACCTTTACTAACTTGATTCTGCTTCTGCGTAACTTTTGTTCTTTCCAATCGGTTACTGCTATAGGTTCTTCTACGAAGTGCAGCTGTTTGTCGATGTGAATCTCTTCCAACGGCAAAATCAACGTTTCGTCAGATAAGCACTTTTTGAGGTTGGACACATGAAACGTATCATGAACTCCACTGAGTTCGGCGGGTAAACGGAGTTTATAAGCAACCGGACCGATCCTTTCCAGGATCTCAAATGGTCCAATGTAGCGCGGATTCAACTTTCCTCGCTTGCCGAAACGGGGGACTCCTTTCCATGGAGAGACTTTCAAAAGTACTCTATCCCCTACTTGAAACTCCAACGGTTTCCTTCGCACATCTGCGTAGCTCTTCTGTCTGTCGCGCGCTGTCTTAAGGCGATCCCGTATCTGAAAAATCTTGTCTGTTGTTTCTTGGATCAATTCTGGACCAGTCATTTGCTTGTCACCCACTTCAGCCCAGCACAGTGGGGATCTACACTTGCGCCCATACAAAGCTTCAAACGGCGCAGCCTTGAGGCTTGTGTGATAGCTGTTGTTGTAAGAAAATTCAACCAATGGGAGATGAGTATCCCAGCTACCTCCGAAATCGATTGCGCACGCGCATAGCATATCTTCCAATGTCTGGATTGTTCGCTCGCTTTGCCCATCCGTTTGAGGATGATATGCCGTACTCATGTCAAGACGAGTACCTAAAGCCCCTTGTAACGATCTCCAAAATCTTGAGGTGAACCGACTATCTCTATCAGAAATGATGGACACTGGGACTCCATGTTTTGAAACTACTTCTCGAATATACAATCGGGCTAACTTTTCCATCTTATCGGTTTCCTTGATCGGCAGGAAGTGCGCTGACTTAGTTAGCCGATCCACAATAACCCAGATCGTGTCGTAACCCCCAGGTGTCCTTGGCAGTTTGGTGATGAAGTCCATAGAGATTTGTTCCCACTTCCACATGGGAATTTCTGGCTGTTGAAGCAACCCCGACGGCTTCTGGTATTCAGCCTTTACCTTCGAACACGTCAGGCACTTACTGACATACGTCGCGATGGCGCCTTTAAGATTGGGCCACCAATACAGCGCTTTAACATCATGGTACATCTTGTCTGCGCCAGGATGTACGGAATACCGTGTCTTGTGAGCTTCGTTTAATACTTGCTCGCGCAATCCTCCCTTGAGAGGGACCCATATGCGGTTAGCAAAATATCGAGTGTCGTTCTCTTTGAGCTCCAAATCCTTAATCATACCCCCAAGGGATTCGTTTTTAACAAACTCTGGTTTCAAGGCTTCTTGCTGAGCGTCTCGGATGCGGGTAGAGAGATCTGCGTGAATGGTCAACCTTAGAGCCTTGACTCGCAGCGTTTTTATTCGCTCCTTCCTACTTAGCGCGTCTGCTACCACATTCGCCTTTCCAGGGTGGTACTTAATTTCACAATCATAATCATTCAACAACTCCACCCATCTTCGTTGCCTCATGTTTAAATCCTTTTGATCAAATATATGTTGAAGGCTCTTGTGATCCGTAAAAATTATACACTTTGTACCATAGAGGTAATGGCGCCAAATCTTTAGCGCGAAGACAACCGCTCCAAGTTCCAGATCATGCGTTGTGTAGTTCTTTTCATTGGTCTTGAGTTGGCGCGAGGCATACGCTATGACTTTGTCTCGCTGCATAAGGACACATCCGAGTCCCTGATGTGAAGCGTCGCAGTAAACGACAATGTCATCCGTCCCCTCGGGCAGAGACAGAATTGGCGCACTACATAACTTCTGTTTTAACATTTGAAATGTTGTTTCCTGATTTTCGCTCCAAACAAACTTCTTGTCTTTCTGAGTTAGCGCGGTCAGTGGTAGAGCTATCTTGGAGAAGTTCTCAATGAAGCGTCGATAGTAGCCAGCTAGTCCTAGGAATTGCCTCACCTCAGTTGGGGTTTTTGGCGCTTCCCAGTTTTCGATGGCCTTGACTTTGGAAGGATCAACGTGTATTCCTTTCTCGTTTACAACGTGACCGAGAAAATGAACTTCTCTAAGCCAAAACTCGCACTTGGAAAACTTCGCATACAACTTTTCTTTCCTCAACAATTCCAAAATCAATCTCAGGTGTTGCTCATGCTCGGCCTTGGTCCGAGAGTAAATCAGAATATCATCTATAAACACAATCACAAACTTGTCCAAGTATGGTTTGCACACGCGGTTCATCAGATCCATGAATACAGCCGGCGCATTAGTTAGCCCGAAGGGCATCACTAAGAACTCATAATGGCCGTATCTAGTTCGGAAGGCTGTTTTCGGCACATCTTCCTCATGGACCCTAAGTTGGTGGTATCCTGACCGTAGATCTATCTTTGAATAATAACTGGATCCCTGCAACTGGTCAAATAAGTCGTCAATCCTCGGTAAAGGGTACCGATTCTTGACTGTCAGCTTGTTCAGCTCCCTGTAGTCAATACACATCCGGAAGGAACCATCCTTCTTCTTAACAAAAAGTACTGGAGCTCCCCAAGGTGAAAAGCTTGGGCGTATGAAACCCTTATCCAATAGTTCCTGTAACTGATTGGATAGCTCTTGCATCTCAGATGGAGCTAATCGATAAGGCGCTCGAGCTACTGGCGCAGCTCCTGGGACTAAATCAATACGAAATTCTACTTGTCGCGGCTGCGGCAATCCGGGTAAATCTTCAGGAAAAACTTCTGGAAATTCGCGCACTACTGGTAAGTCTTCAATTCTTCGCTCATCTCCTTTCTTCTCTACGACATGCGCCAGGAAGGCGTAGCACCCTTTCCTTAGGCACTTGCGCGCCTTTAGGCACGAAATCAGTTTTGTCGCAACTCCCCTTCTTTCCCCTTGAATTACCAAGGTTTCTTCGTTCAACAGTGGGATCCGAACCTGCTTCTCATGGCAAATAACTTCCGCGCGGTTCTCGACTAACCAATCCATACCTACCACGATGTCAAAACTTCCCAAGTCTATTGGCAATAAGTTAATATTGAACCCGTGACCTCCCATGACTATAACACATTGTTCAGTTCTTTCGTTCGCGCATAACTGCCTTCCATTGGCTAGTTCTATAGTATAAGGCGTGTCTAGCCTACTGGTTGCTAAGCCTAGGGAGTTTTTAAACTCAGCAGATATAAAACTTAGGTCAGCGCCAGTATCAAATAAGACAGATGCAAAATGGCCGTTAAGCAAAAACGTACCGGTTACCACATTCGGCTCTTCTTTAGCTTCACCCGCGCCGATCACAAAAGCTCTCCCGCGAGCTTGGTTTCCCCTTTGCGGGCAATCCCGACTGAAATGCCCTGGCTTTCCGCATGCGTAGCAGTTGTCATTGGCTCCAGCTTCTTTAGCACGACAATTCACCGTCTTGTGCCCTGGCCTGTTACATTTGGCGCACGTGACGCTCGCGCATTCACCCTCGTGGTGAAACTTGCATTTGTTGCACCATGGGTAAGGCCCACTGTATCCTTTCCTTGATGGCTCTGCGGCTTGGATCGCGTAAACCCTTGCGCTTTCCTGCTTCTTGAACGGTGGCTGCTTGGAGTCGGACCCTCGGTGGTGAGAGTTCCATTTCCTCTTGGAGTCAGAGGTTCGCTGCTCGTTTCCGCGCGTAGTCAACATACCCGCACGGACCGTATCCCTTGTAAGGGTGATGGCCCGCGCTACCGCCTCATCAAAGGTTGGAGGCGCTGCGGCGTTGAGCGGAACCCTAACAACAGGAGGTAACCCAAAAATATACCTCTCGATCTTCTTTTCCTCCGTGTTTGCCATGTCTGGGACCAACTGGCAAAGCTCGTTGAACCGGTTGTTGTAGGCGTCGATATCCGTTCCTACCATGGTGTGTTTCCAGAATTCCTGCTGCAGACTCTGGATTTCTGCGCGAGAGCAGAACTTTCTCATCATCATTTCCTTCAGTTCTTCCCAGGTCTTGTGAAGAGCAACTTCTCGCCCCAAAGTCTTCACTTGAAGTTTCCACCAAGACGAAGCTGCTTCTTGGAACATGCATGTCGCGTAAAGAACCTTCTGGTTCTCACTACATCTGCTAATGGAGAGAACTGTCTCCATCTTGTCAATCCAGTTGTAGAGCCCAATGGCCCCTTCGGTACCCTTGAATGGCCAAGGCCTACAGGCCATAAATGTCTTATAGGAGCACCCTTTGTCCAAGGCTCCTGAATCGGGTTCTGGGGTCTCGTTCTGACGACCCTGACTTGATTCGGCCTTGCTGGCCTCATGGGTCGCAATCGCCTGCGCGATTATTTCCGCGAGTTCCTCGGGTGTCATGGTAATTCCCTTGGCTCTGGTTGGAGGCATTCTCGCTTTAAAAGAGTGAAAATATATTAAACTTAGCGCATGTACTCTGAGCACATAATGTTCTTTATCTTTATTCACTAGACACTGTGTGACCCGTGTTCCTAAGTGTGTGTATAGTTTCTTTTGAAAATATTTTCTTTGAAAAAAAATATTTCATGCGATTCCCCAACGGTTATAGTCTAGGTTAAAACTTCTTTTCCTAGTTCGCTATAACCAGTGCTCTGATACCAATCTGTCACACCCGGCCCTGAACGGCGGAAACAGCCGGGCGCGCGCGAGTGGGGATTGATACTTAAGCACGGGCCATTGCAAACATTCAAGATAAGATTTTCATTGCGCATGAAATGTTTAATACAAATACATTACATTGTTTAAAAATTACATAAAATCATCCAAGTATAAAAACTGTTGAAGATTTCCACGCCATATCCCCTTGCGCGGCGAGAACAACCACGCGCATCGAAGGGATAGAACTAAAATCTTCCAAAAAGCTAGTTTTAGATGTTCAGCGTGAGGTGCTCTAAGTGTGACTCCATGCGCTACTTAGTTATCTCCTGAAAGACACGTAAAACATTTGAATCAGTATAAACTGAGTGAGTTCACAAGTTTTAGTAACTTGATAAATCGTATTGCATCATAATCTTGATAAAAATCATTCTGAAACATAATTCTGATAGCATCATTAAAACACATGCTTGGTAAAACATAGTTCTATCAACATATTCTGATAAAATCGTTCCGCGGGTTACGCGCGAACATTTCTGGGAACTGTGCTCGTCTGTGTAAGTGGCGCTGCCACTACGAGCGAAACAAGTAATACTGTCCCGCGGGTTACGCGCGGACACTTCTGAAAAATCGTGCTCGTCTGTGTAAGTGGCGCTGCCACTACGAGCGAATAATACCGTCCCGCGGGTTACGCGCAGACGTTGTGCCGGAAAACAAGGCGCTCGTCTGCGTAAGAGGAGCGACCTCTACGAGCGGGCTCAAACCCATAGTACTGCCCCATGACCATACTAGGCACTCGTCTGTGTAAGAGGTGCGACCCCTACGAGTGGGCGGATCAAACCAGCAGTCCCTACCCTTAGAGTTCCAATGGTAAAGTGATCACTTACTCGAATTCTGGCGCACATACATTGTAAACCAAAGATAACCGTTTGCATTGCTCATCATGAAACATAATTTAAACATAATCGTTTACATAACTTGCAAGTATACCATGATAAATCGTAATTTAA
Source organism: Bidens hawaiensis (assembly GCF_021521415.1). Taxonomy (NCBI): domain Eukaryota; kingdom Viridiplantae; phylum Streptophyta; class Magnoliopsida; order Asterales; family Asteraceae; genus Bidens; species Bidens hawaiensis. The sequence continues at coordinate 73,104 of NW_027494680.1, read as the reverse complement.
GTACGTGTCCCTCGCCCCGAAAACAGTTTAAAAATAGTGAAAACAGTGAAAATAGGGGCTGTGAGACTCACCTGTGGTTCTTGTTAAGGGATTAATCGAGATTCGGGTTTTCTTGGTGTTGGCCTTTGAATTGAAGGTCTAGTAACAGGATCGGATGCTTGGGAGATGATTAGTGCAAGTTTGCAGTTCTTAAGAGAGAAGTTTGAAGTGTGTTTGGTTGATAACTTAGGTTACATATTTATAGTCAAACTCAAGGGAACACAATCCCTTGCTTTAGGGGATTGTAATCTTTTCATATCTAGGTGTAATGATGATAAAGTATGGAAATTATTATTATTTATTTAAAAGTGGAGTAGTGGATAAAAGATTTTGATTTGATTTGGTCAGGACATGCAGGTCTGGGGTTGGTGAGAATAGGGTGGCTGAGAGTTGACTTTTCATGTTACAGTGTGCTTTTTCAGGTACTTTTGTCAGTGTACAGTAAAAAGTGGAAAATCTCTGAAACACGCTACTGTTTCCTTTTGGGCGGGAGTAATCTCCTTACGTCTGGAGAATAGACTGAGTGTTCTTGTGCGTATCACTTTGTGCGCATAGCTTTCTGCGTGAAGGACATTTCTTTGCTGCGGGTAGGCACGTAACCTTCTCGCAGTTAGGGACATTGAGTTTCATTTGTATATTCTCCAGGTGGTCTTGGTATTTCAACATAGTGATCAGTTATGTTGAAGTCAATTCCATCTTGGAGCTTCAGACAAACTAGCTCTCAATGTTCCCGCCATGCGGGGAGGTTAGTTCCCTTCCGCACGCGCATAAACGATTTAGGATGCACCCGCCTTAGCATCATGCGGGATGGTCAACCCATTAGACAACATAACGTTAAGGTACATGAAAACATAAAGCCAAAACATTCGCGCATGGCGCATAAAACATATGTCCACGCTGGTTCTTAACATGGTGCGCTCGCGCAGGGCGCACATAACAAATGCACGCGCTGATTAACATGGCGCGCTCGCGCAGGACGCACATAACAAATGCACGCGCTGATTCTAACATGGCGCGCTCGCGCAGGGCGCACATAACAAATGCATGCGCTGATTCTAACATGGCGCGCTCGCGCAGGGCGCACATAACAAATGCACGCGCTGATTCTAACATGGCGCGCTCGCGCAGGGCGCACATAACAAATGCACGCGCTGATTCTAACATGGCGCGCTCGCGCAGGGCGCACATAACAAATGCACGCGCTGATTCTAACATGGCGCGCTCGCGCAGGGCGCACATAACAAATGCACGCGCTGTTTCTAATATGGCGCGCTCGCGCAAGGCGCATATAACATAATTACCTAATATTTAGGTTGATTACTTGGTTTAAGGGATTGAGAATTTACCGGGTGTCACACACATGCATGCATACATACAAATGAGTCTATGATTAATATGTTTGGTTTTGGTTCTTGAAAAGTCAAATACATGCATGCACATAGAAAAAGGTATTGATAAAGATTTATTATTGGAAAATAAAGACATGCATATCATTGAATAGTGGTTCTAATACTTACTGTTAAAATATTAATATTGAAGGAATGGATGAGAAGTTAGTTAGAATATGTGGTTGGGTTTTTGGGTGGTGTAAACAAGAAAGAGAAAACGAGAGAAAGAGAGAAGGAAGAGTGTGCATGTGGATTTATATGTTAAATATTTATGTTTGAAAAAGTACACATAGATTCTTTAAAGTGAACCTAGTTATATGTAATATGTAGGCATGTGTACTTTGCTTGTCTTCATATTATTAGTTTTAATGTTCAAATTTACTTAATAGTTTTGAAAGACTCATATATGATTTAAAACATAATACTTGGGTAAAAATAATAATGCATGCAAACTTGATTGATGATGTTAAAATAAATGATTCATGAACAATGAAGGGACCATTGATGTATGATTAGGAATATGTTAGAAAATATGTCACATGTGTTACTCATGTGTATTATTAAAAAGGTGAAACATGAACTATATGAATGATTGAAACATGATAAGGTGAGAACAAAAACCTGGAAATTGTAGGGATAAAACATTATGAGTTGACTTAATGAAAATCACATGTACATGTGTTGCTACAACTAATAAGTTAGAAAATATGCATGTTATACTTGAAATTGCTGAAAGATGATGTTTTGGGTTAAGTGTTTAAATATGGAAATTTAGTCAAATTATATATTGTAAATATGTGTATTGAGTATACAAAGTGTTTGGCATGTTTAATATGACTTAAATTGCTTGCCGGCAGCTTTAACGGTCGAAAAATACGACTTTTAACGCGAACCGATAACGATTTTGCGAACTATTTTAGAACAGCCCGTAAACCCAAATAATGTATATACCTTACATAAGTAAATGTATATATTAATGTCAAGAAGGAATAACTTGATCTTTGACGGTTCGTGTCGCGACAAAACCTACCCGAAAACGTCAAAATTGCTAGTTTTGTGAAATTTATATATAAAATAAGAAATGAACTATTTTAATAAAATAACTTATAAAACTTGTGTATTTCCACACTTAAAGTATTTAAAAATAGTTAAGAACTCAATTTTATAAGAAAAGTTAACCCACATACACCAAAGTTGACCAAGTCTTCACACCACAGTTGGAATATTTACACTGAAATATTAGGCATTGTTAAAATCCCTGTCATAGCATCCTTGGCTTTTTCACTATTCTAAAACGGTGTCAATGTTTCGAGAGATTAGTTGAGATAGTTCTTCAGAGTATATCGGTTATCCATATCTTCTACTAGTACAAGTGTGTCTTGTATTCAGTGGCATATTGTCGTTTATGTTATTCTCGGATAACATAGATAAAACAACATTCATTATCAATTATTATATGCGGGTGACTAATTATAGGAAATAATCGTTTCGCACAATAATCAATAAATCAGCCAATGGATCATTGTGACATTTTAACTTGAAAAATTATAATACTTGTTTAAAAGTTAATAAAATAACTACTAAAATCGGTGTGAATATGCATCAACACCAATCAAAAGTTTTTAAATTTTCCATACCAAAATATCCAAGGCATGTGATGCCTGTCTAGATCAACAAGAGAAAATTACTAGAGGTCCAAGCACTCTATCAATGGTTATAACACCTGAATCGAAATAAGTATAACACCCATGACTGGGTTACAAAACCTCGAGAATCCGTAGAGGTATGGTCACATTGTCATCCTCATTCCACCTATTACATGAGTTAGCCATAGGATAGGCAATAATAACAATTGCAAATTGACATGTGTAGAAAGATGACATGTAGCCTAAAGCTAGTAGGGGAGTAAGTTATAGATGTGCGTGCAAGATTTCTAGCATAACAGAGGTAGGTGAAGGCGGTCCCCCGACTCGCTATTAATGTTGTGTATTTAGTAAATAGTGTGTGAATCAGACGTTTGTGACATAATTCGTACAAGGTAATCCTAATAACATTAATATTTTAACAACATGTAGAAATTTATCACTTAAATTTCACATTATTCATAAACAAATTAAATGCACCTTTTAATATTCAATCCACCCAGGATTGACTAAGATGTATAAAGATCTCCAAGAATTTTATTGGTGGCCAAATTTGAATGGTGATATAGCCGTACATGTCAGCAAGTGTCTGACGTGTTCAAAACTTAAAGCTGAACACCAAAATGTCACACCCCAAAATCGTTAACTTGGCAACAGAAGACTTAATTTTGTTAATTTGGGCGGTGACAGACGTTATTCAGCCAATCATATTCAAAATAATGAACCATTAGTTGGACTTTATTAAACATCATAGTTTTACACGTGTCAAACATGCACGATTCTATTTTAAATTACAAGTCCAACTATCATTCATTCAAACGCACAACACCATTTTCCCAAATCCTTCACGAAGCATCCATTTTCTTCAATTACCTGAAAAGTATGTTAAAATAATTTTTGTTAACACGAATGTTGGTGAGTTTCTCAATTAAAAACCACGATGTAACAGTTCTCGACTTTACACCCATTTATTCATCATTCTTATCAATGATAATTTTCATTATTCACCATTCTTATCAATGGGAATTTAATTTTCCACTTTTCCAAACATAGCTATATATTTCTTAAACAAAACGTGTTAGTTGTAAACGAGCAAAGAGTACAACACATGTATGACTATCAATATGATAAACCTGATACATACCAAAATGAAAATATTCCCACCTTTTCAACCAGAGCGACTAGAAGAGTGGGGGGCGTCGCCCCGATATATCTACCAATATTTTTAGGCCCTTTCTCTCTAGGTTAACGGTTTTTTATTTCATAATGACTCATCCCATTTAACACAATTTGTAAAATATATAGCCCTTTCTTTACATACTTTTCCCCTAAAAACATTTATAAATCATTAAAACATTTAAAAGTGGGGAGTCACAAGAAAACTCACATTTGCCTCAGCTCAAATAACATTTATGTGTGATAATATGTCAATCAACGTCAAGATCTTATTAATAATCATCCAAATGATAATCGGATTTCTATGTTTAATAACAAGTATATTAACACATAAACATAGATACAAATGGAATCCTATATTTGATCTCTTCTGCTTCCTGCTGCTTTTAGGTTCAGGTTCAAGAAACAAAAGGGTTTAAGGTTTCTGTTTTCTTTTCTTTTGAGGGGTTTTATAAAGAGAAAATTCCAATTTGCCTCCCTGAAATATATCGGCGGGATATGGATTAGCCACTGAAAACTAATTTGCGCATGTTATGCACCTGTATTTCTCTGGCTGGTTCCTCTGACTCCTACCGTCAGTTGAGTTACCGTTGACTCGTTAAAAATTGGAAAATTTACTATGTTACCCTTCTATCCTTATTATAACATAACCTACCCTGTTTCCCCTCTTTTTCCGATCGTCTTCTTCATTTTTTGCTGCCTATTAACATCGATTAACATCGGATGTCAAGTTAATACTCCTCGGAGTCACCTTCCAAGCCTTCCCGTATAGACGAATGTTGTGTGAGATGCCAATGTGGTTCCGGGACATGTTACCGGATATCTAGCACCGATGCAAACCCAGGTCGTCGATTCTTGTGCTATGTAAGTGTTTAATTACTCATGAATTAAGGTTGTAGTCTGTTTATCGATGATGATTCCGGCTGTCGTGTGGATTAGGTCAATTTTAGGGGTAATTGTTCTAGTCTGTGAATCGAATTAGGGTTGTTTGTTTGTTGATATATTTAGTCCGTTACAGAAGGGGAGTTGTAAGTGGCTAAAATGGGTTGTTGATCCCACATGCCCTAGTTGTGAAAAGGTAATTCAAGCTATGGTTAAGATGATGAACAAGAAAGATGAGTTTGCAAGAATGAAAACCAAAGAAGTAACAAGCTTGAAGATGTTGCTAGGAATTTTTTGGTTTTTGTTCTTTCTTTATGTTTGGGTTTGTTGAGTAGTTGTTAACATTGTATTTTTAACATTGTAATCTTTGTTGTTGTTATTGAAGTTTATGTTAAATGTTTTGAGTTTCTTGTTTCATATATTTACTTTGAGTCTTTATTCCACATTATTAGTCATGTTGCAGCCATGATGAAACAGAGAAGGATGACAATGAGAATGTTGAGTTTGGGAAGGATGTAGTGCAGTTTGACATTGAAGCAAGTCAAATGGAAGACAAAGAATGTCAATTGGGAGAAGAAGAGTTGATGGCTTATTTGGTGCAAGAAGATAATTTATTTAGACCAAATGAAGAACATGTAATGGATCCGGGTGATGATTATGACCCTGAGGTTTTGAAAGCAGCTTTCGACTACACCAGTGAGCCGGAGGAAGATTACTATCAAGATCCATATGAAGACGATACAGTGTGGGACTCTGACTGGTCAAATGACGATTGTCATTGGAAATAGCATCGTTCTTGGTTTGCATTTGAAATGTATTTTAATGTGTTACTTGAAATTGACATGGTTTAATGTATTGTTTCAAAATAAACTGTCAAAATAAACACAAACTGTCTCAAAAGCATTAAACACAAACTGTCCATATAACATAAAAACCATCATATCCCAAATCAAACATACATGGCACAAGTCTTAAATTGTTTCAACCACAAACCATGATAACACACACCATCAATCTTACTCAAACACACCTTCTTGACATCATTATCGTTGACTTGGTGCCCTGCAAGTTCTGATGTTGTGTCCGAAACCTCCACATCTTCCACAACTCTTGGACTGCCCCAACTTAGTAAGTCTGCCTCCTACAGAGTACACTTCTCGAACCTCTTCAATCTTCATCTTCCTCTTCTTGCTTGTTGCCAATTTCTTCTTCTCACCTAGTGCCTTCTTTTACCTTCACCTTTTCTTGACTTGACATATTTGGCCCCTCACCAGCAACCAACTTTGAATTGGTCCCCAAAAAAATCACCCTAAACCTTTAAGGATCATTCTTCTTGATATACAAATCTCTTCTGGCATGAAGAGCATAACTTTTAACCATCTCATTCAATTTTTCCTTTGATGGTATTAACTGACCAACAAAAAACGGACACTCATCATCATTATTCCTTTCCTTCCCCTTGAACTTTCTTAGCTAACTATTCAAGACACTTAAGGCCTCATCATTAGAGCTCTCATAGGTATCCATGCAAGGATTCAAACCGTCATCATCACTAATATAATCACCTACTACCTCTTCCACATCAAAATCTACAACAGCTTTATACAACCTCATGTCAACTTCTACATCCTCCAAGGGTGTTTGAAAGGCAGCCGTATACTCAGGATCACTTTCATCTGATCGATCACTATCATAACTGTCATCATCTTCCTCATTATAACTACTTTCATCACTCACTTCATGAACACTTTCACCACTCACTTCATGAACACTTTCACCACTCACTTCATGGACACTTTGACCACTCACTTCATGGAAACTTTGACCACTCACTTCACGAACACTTTCAAAACCAAAACCAGGTACAAATCCAGAATCATAGACCACAATTTCAGTACCACTAGTCCTGCCATGTTCTACAAAAATCTCAGCAATGTGACTACCTCTAACCATAGCACAAACATCTATAAAATTATAATCTTCAACCAATGGCTTTAAACCCAAATCCAAACTAACACGCGGATGTTTGTAATAAAAAGAACAAGCTATACCACAACCATATTGTAACTTACAGAGTATTCCAACCAACAAACTTTTACAAAATTCAGAAACTTAAACTTCATCGACGTAGGTTATCTTCCCCCTTCGTATCTTCGCTGCCCCTCGGTAGTGAAATACCCTCCATGGAAAAGTTTTATGGTTAACACATGTGAATAGTCTTCACATATAACAACCATTCAGCCCGTTAACAAGAATCAAGAAAAAAACGAAAATGTTGACGAACGATCGGAAAAACCTTACCATATAGGTCGTCCGGGTCACAATACACACTGTCCGGCCTAATAGAATACGAGCTTGGCATTGCGATATGTGTAGACGTGAAGAACGACCGGAAAAAATGGGGGGTTCAATGATCTAACGAGGGTCCAGGAAATCATTTTTGTGATGATAATATCCCTAATTCGGGGTTTATAGTGTAACAGGGGAGAAAAAGATGTGCAAGATGAGTTTACCCTTCACCATTAACAGTCAATGGTAAGTCAACTGACGATAGGAGTCAGAGGAACCCGCCGGAGAAATACAGGCGCACAACATGCGCAAATTAGTTTTCAGTGGCGTGGCTAATCCATATCCCGCCGATATATTTCAGGGAGGCAAATTGGAATTTTCTCTTTGTTAATAGATGCGTGTTTGAATTCTGGCAAATATATTATATACCATTTTCTTAACAAAACATAATATAATCGTTATTATTATTTATACCGAAACATGTTATATTAATATTCTTAATTTAAAAACTTTGATTTCATATTTTATATAAAAGTTTACATTTTCTAAAGTATATATTTATTTTTAATATTAAATGTGGTCACTATCCGGATAAACTATTCCAGTCCATATATCGTGTGTATAAATATATACAAACGCACGGAATCGTCCAAGTCTCAATTGTACCATTTTTATCATTCGATATTATCTAGCGGTTTTCTAAATAATTATTAACAATATTATGTCCGAGTAATATCCGGTAAGAATCTTTATACTAATCTCTCGTTATCTATCTTTTTTAACACTTAAAGATATAAAAGATATACCTCATCGCGTACGGTTCGAGCCTAAAGATCTACTCAAAACCCACATGCAATGCGATCCGGATATGTCAACGCGTTCGTTTTTGTGTCACGAACGTTGCTCCGGTCTCGGATCGTCCGTACGACACCTCAAAACCTACATGCAACTTGTTTTAAGAAACTATTTTCATTCTATAAACTGACCAGTAACTTACAAAGCTTTTAACTCACCATCTAGACATCTGATCGTCGATTCCTTTGGTGGAATCAAATATCTATATGTTAGGAAGGTTCATCGAAAATATCAGCTCGATCAGATGGTCAGATCTCCGGGAATCTGCAATTCTTTAGAGCTGCGTTTTCAAAATCCGCCCAGCGAGCTGAACACTAAAACGGGTTAAGAAACCCAGCTTATGCAACTCCGATCCTCATCTCCACCATTCAAAATGATTATTTATGGGTTATGACCCTTTGTAAAAATGTCAAGATGATCGGATCGTTAGATCTTTAGTTATAGACCGATCTTTGGAGACATGCAAAACTATTACAATCTGTCCATATTTTAAAATGAGTTTTTAATTAATTTAAGCTCAGATTTAGGACAAACAGAGCTTACCATCGTGTTCGGGACGTCGAAAAATGGTTCCAGGTAGAAGACGGGCTTCGGCCGCCACCGGCCACCGCGAACCACCACCGGACCACCGCCGGCCGCCGGCCACCATTCCGGAATCCTCTAGCCTCTCTCTCTAATAATGTAGATTGTGATGTTAAAATGAGTTTAAAGTGGGGGTAGGCCCACTTATATAGTGCGTTTTAACGCGTTTTGCGATCGCGTTTCGGTCTCTCGCTTTAACGAACCCGCTACTACAAGTGACGTTGTATTTTCCAAATACACTTCGTCAAAATACTTATTCTTATTTCGTTCTCGACTTAAATTTGTCTCGTTAACTTATTATTTCCGTGAATAAGTTATTGACGATCGTTACCCAATGTCGGTTCCGTGTTATTCCGAACTTAATAAAACTAGTGTTGTTTTTCCCAAAAACAACTCATCCAAACTTATGGTGTCTATTTGACTTATTTTATCTAAATAATAAACCTAAAATACGGAGATAATATCCACTTTTACAAGCTCATCGGTACATGTTCTTTAACGACCGTGTTCAAAACTACTAATTTTCATTTTCCCGCTTCGTTATTACTCAGAATTGAGCCACATTTTTGCCTGCGTTCTCGGTTTTCGATCCTCTAACATATTCAAATGGATTCACCCCTGGACACTTTCTCGAATTTCGGGTTGGAGTTTCACATGTTTAACCGAATACGTTCGTTTCTCCGTTATTTATCACCGGAATTTCTTTATTCCGTCTCACTTTTCACATGTTTTACAATGTATATATTCCCTTAATTCTTAGCTTAAAATACTATATTTAACTTATGGGTCTTAGTTTTCACTTAATCCAGCCTAAACATGTCTTAATCTCGTTTATGGAATATAATAATACTTTTTATTTTACCGGGTATCACATTCTCCCCATCTTATTTTAATCTCGTCCTCGAGATTTGACTGTGCATAGAGGATATAACATTCTAATGCTTTGCATCAACTTGCAATCTTGTACGTAACTTACCGTCGTATATATTTTCAAATTCTTTATTGTCACTAGGTGTACGTTTCTGATTTGAATAAAATCTTTAGTCGGTATTAACGACAATATCTCTTTTTGATCGTATGGTTATCTTCCCTGAGATGACAGCATTAGCTACTTGTCATGTTATGGGTTTTTCTATCAATATCCTTAATTAACTCCAGATCATAAGTCAAGTAGTTATCTTTATGAGTGAAACTGTGTTGTGCATAAGCACATTCTCTACTTCATTATGTAAGCACACACCCAAACATTGATAAGTCTATCAAAGTAAACTACTATATCTTGCCTCTAGTTTAAGCACTGATTCTTTGAGGTTAATATTGTCTTTGACATTAGGAGGATTTTATCTTATCGATATCCGCATCCATATTTACCATCCTTCTAAGTTAGTCTTTTCCGTAACGATAATAGCCGCTCTTTAGACGGACTACTACAATTCTATGCATTTCGCATCTTGAAAAGATATTTATGCCAACACTTTCTCTTTATATTTCTTCTCTTTATGACGAGTTGTAAAGAATTCTATCCTACGATTATCTCTTAGAGTCTAAGGAATCTATTACACTTTAAGCACAAGCATTCATTCAATATTACATAAATGCTAAATGTCATTATACCGAAGAACCTAAACGTTCAATATTTCTTTACCATGAAAGGTTGGTAAATATTGTACGCTGGAATCAAATAGATTATGAAAACAATGGTGTCACAATAGGGTCAAAGAATTGGTAGACGTAGCTACAATGATACTTATATATCTTAGAATATTCCGGTTGCTAACGCTGCACAGCATTCGAAGAATATGAAGTTGATGAATATATAAAGGATAACACCTTAACGCTATCTTTGATTGACAAGGAGTTGTTACTCATTAACGTTTTTCAAGAATGCAATCAGGATCAGTTATGGAAGGTAAGTCTTTCACATAGTTCAACATCACTATATACAATTCGGCGTGACTATATATAGTTTGTCGTGACTGTGTTTATAAACATGGATTTTACATATACTTTACCATGGAATGGTATATGTGATCAACTGATTACATGGAGTTGTATGTGAAAAACCATCACACATTGTTATAGCATAAGTACTAGGTATAACTTAATATGACTTCACAATAAAAGCATCCGATTAAGATTTAATCTCTAGTGTCAAAAGTATTGTATAATATCCTTTAACATATGATTGGGTGTGCTTATATATATATATATATATATATATATATATATATATATATATATTATATTTATATATTATTTCCATCTAAGCACACCAAGCACACATTTTCAATTGAGTGCTCAAGTTTTCACCATGACGATTTGTTACTAATTTCGGGGTATGATTCTTCGATTACGTAACTTCTTAAGAAGTAGAAGTCAGAATATAACTTTAAAAATTGTACTGATAACACATTTGTTTCATATTACTTAATGTTTCTCTAGCTAAGGAATAGGTCGACTTGCCGTTGAACATTAGTAAATCACACTTATTTTTTTTTGTTTATGAGCCTAAGTCTTACGAGACTATACTCATATTTTACTGCAAGCAAGCGTAGACAAATTATGACGTTGATCCTCTACAGTCAACATCAACCATCATTATTTGTTGAAGTGGCAACACTATGATGTTATATGAGGGAATGAAAAAATTTGTGTATATACGCAATACAACTAAAAAGTAAATTCTATGGTGGTTAATAGTAACAAGGATGAGATCCTTTTACATTTGACCAACTTATTAATTGAAAGATACCAGACTAATGAGTGTTCAATTCTTTAAACATCGCAAAATTAGTGTATCATATGAATAAGACTAAGCATTAGTATGGATATGCATGACGCGTGTCATGTAACTAATGATCTAAATTTAAGTTGGAATATAATCGAGATAACTATGTAAGATCAAATGATTCAATTTTAATGAGAAGCTCGAGTGCTGTGAGCACCAGTGAGGTTCGGTTCAATTTAACGAAAGGAAGGGTTAAATATAATCCTATGTTGCGGAATTTTGCTACCAAGTAACGATATTATTACCAACTGCGTGTTGGTTATCATTACTAAAGGAGGAAAATAACGAAATCATAGGTGATGAATTCTAGACGAAAAAAAAACATATATTTATTTCTCGCGGCAATTAATAAATTGACTGAAATTTCGGGTTGCGGGTAAGGTATAAAAGTACAGGGTGAACAACAATAAAACTTGCAATGGATTACATCCAAGGATTAGTAAAATGACCACGTATCATTTCAAATCCAGTAGTTTGCAACACAATACGGTAATGATCCTACAAGATTGTTATCGTATACATTTAGAATAAACATTATTTTCATAACTTGATTCTCTAGTCCCATCAATTTTTATTTGATCTTAAAGATGTAAAGGGTATCGGAATTTCCTTTTAAAGAAAACTGAGTATGGATACATTTTTCCTGTAGGCTTAATCTCACAAAATCTTTATTTTACGTCGAATTGGGGTTGACGTTTCCACTATGAGACCTAAGTTGTAAATTTTTACTAGATGATGATCCTGAGTTTTTGGGCGGTGACAGACGATAAACCTTAATTTGGAAACTTGAAAAATAATTTTTACACCCCAAAATCGTTAACTTGCAACGAAACACTTAATTTTGTTAATTTGGCGGTGACAAACACTGTTCAGCCAATCATATTCAAAATAAAGTACCATTAGTTGGATTTTATTAAACATCAGAATTTTACACGTGTCAAACATGCACGGTTCTATTTTAAATTACAAGTCCAACTATCATTTATTCAAACGCACAACACCATTTTCCCAAATCCTTCACGAAACATCCATTTTCTTCAATTACCTGAAAAGTATGTTAAAATAATTTTTGTCAACATGAATGTTGGTGAGTTTCTCAATTAAAAACCACGATGTAACAGTTCTCGACTTTACACCCATTTATTCATCATTCTTATCAATGATAATTTTCATTATTCACTATTCTTATCAATGGGAATTTAATTTTCCACTTTTCCAAACATAGCTATATATTTCTTAAACAAAACGTGTTAGTTGGAAACGAACAAAGAGTACAACACATGTATGACTATTAATATGATAAACCTGATACATACCAAAATAAAAATATTCCCACATTTTCATCCAGAGCGACTGGAAGAGTTGGGGGCGTCGCCCCGATAGATCTACCAATATTTTTAGGCTCTTTCTCTCTAAGTTAACGATTTTTTCTTTCATAATGACTCATCTCATTTAACACAATTTGTAAAATATATAGCCCTTTTCTTTACATACTTTTCCCCCAAAAAAATTTATAAATCATTAAAACATTTAAAGTGGGGATTTACGAGAAAAATCACATTTGCCTCAGCTCAAATAACATTTATGTGTGATAATATGCCAATCAACATCAAGATCTTATTAATAGACATCCAAATGATAACCGGATTCCTATGTTTAATATCAAGTATATTAACACATAAACATAGATACAGATGGAATCCTATCATAATTTAATTTATTTGTCCTCACGTGTCTTATTTATTATAATTTTAATAACTAAATTACAAACTTTCATTATTTAGGAAAAATCGTAACTGAATCGAATGTTTTAAAATATCTTATAAATATATTGGAACACCATAGTTTGAAATAAGTGTTGTAAACTAATATATGATTTTGAAACTACACTTGGACGTTATTTAATAAAAGTATATAGTTATTTTAAAATATAATATTCTTTTATTAATAGACGAGTGTTTGAATTCTAACAAATATATTATATACCACTTTCTTATCAAAACATAATATAATCGTTATTATTATTTATACCGAAACGTGTTATATTAATATTCTTAATATAAATACTTTGTTTTCATATTTTATATAAAAAATTACATTTTCTAAAACTATATATTTATTTTTATATTAATTGTGCTCACTATCCGGATAAACTATTTCAGTCCAAATATCGTGTTTATAAATATATACAAACGCACGGAATCGTCCACGTCTCAATTGTACCGTTTTTATCACTCGATATTATCTAGAGGTTTTCTAAATAATTATTAACAACATTTTGTCCAAGTTATTTTCAATAACAATATTTATATTAATTTCTTGTTATCTATCTTTTTCAACACTTAAATATATACATCCTCGTGTACGGTTCGAGTCTATAAATCTGCTCAAAACCCGCATGCAATGTAATCCGGGTATACCAACGCGTTCGTTTTTGCGGCACGAACGTTTCTCCGGTCTCGGATCTTCCATACGATACCTCAAAACCTACATGCAACTCGTTTTAAGAAACTATTTTCGTTCTATAATCTGACCAGTAACTTACGAAGCATATAACGCACCATCTAAACTTCTGATCATCGATCCCTTTGGTGGTATCAAAGAGCTACATGTAGGAAGGTTCACCAAAAATTTCAGCTCGATCCTATGGCCAGATCTCCAGGAATCTGCATTTCTTTATAGCTGTGTTTTCAAAATCCCCCCAGCGAGCTGAACACTAAAACGGGTTTTGAAACCCAACTTAGGCAACTCCGATCCTCATCTCCACCGTTCAAAATAATTATCTATGGGTTATGAACCCTATGTATAAATATTAAGATGATCAGATCGTTAGATCTTCAGTTATCGAACGAACTTTGCATACATGCAAAACTAATATAATCTCTCCAGATTTTAAAACTAGTTTTTAATAAACTTAAGCTCAAAATTAGGACAATCGGAGCTTACCACTGCGTTCGGGAGGTCGAAAAATGGTTCCGAGTATAATACGGACTTCGGCCGCCACCGGACCACCACCGGCCACCGTCGGCCGCCGCCGGACCACCATTGGCCACCACCGGAATTCTCTGCCTTCTCTCTACTTTCTCTCTCTAGATTTCAGTTGATATGGGTGTTATGAGAAATAAAGTGGTTTGGCCTTTTATATATACGGTTGTTAACGTTTTGCGCTCGCGTTTCTGTCTCTCGCTTCAACGAACCTGCTATTTCAAGTGACGTTATATTTTCCAAATATATCTCGTTAAAATATTTATTCCGTTCTCAACTTAAAATTGTCTTGTTATCTTGTTATTTCCGCTAATAATTATTAACTATCGTTACTCGGTGTCGATTTCGTGTTACTCTGAACTTAATAACACTGGTGTAATTGTTTTTCCCCAAAAATAACTCTTCCAAACTTATGGTGTCTATTTGATTTATTTTATCTAAATGATAAACCTCAAAGACGGTGATAGTAGTATATTTTACAGGCTCATCGGTACATGTGCTTTAACAAACGTGTTTGAATATACTAATTTGCATTTTTCCGTTTCGTTATAACTTAGAATTAAGTCACGTTTTCGCCGGCTTTCTCGATTTTAAATCCTTTATAATATTCAAATGGATTCAACCATGGACATTTTCGAATGTCGGGTTGAATATTCACACGTTCAACCGAAAACGTTCATTTCTTTTTGTCTTTTCACCAAAAAATCTTTATTCGATCTGACTTCGCACGTGTTTTCCATTGAATATATTTCCTTTATTCTTAGAATAAAACAATATATTTAACTTACCCGTCTTATTTTCACATAACCCGGTCTAAACATGTCTTAATCTCGTTTATGGAATATAATAATACTTTTTATTTTGCCGGGTATCACATTCTCCCCATCTTATTTGAATCTCGTCCTCGAGATTTGATTGTTCATAGAGGATATAACATTCTAATGCTTTGCTTCAACTTTCTACCATGTAAGTAACTTACCGTTGTAAAAATTTTCAAATTCTTTATCGTCACCAGGTGCATGTTTCTGATTTGAATAAAATCCTTAGTCACTATTAACGACAATATCTCTTCTTGATCGTATGGTTATCTTCCCTGAGACGACAGCGTTAGCTACTTATCATGGTGTCAGTTTTCTATCAAGATCCTTAAATAACTCCTGATCATAAGTCAAGTAGTTATCTTTATGAGTGCAACTGTGTTGTGCATAAGCACATATTGTACTTCATTATGTAAGCACACACCCAAACTTTGATAAGTCTATCAAAGTAAACTACTAAATCTTGCCTCTAGTTTAAGCACCGGTTCTTTGAGGTTAATCTTGTTTTTTGACATGAGGAGGAATTTATCTTGCCAATATCCACATCCTTATTTACCATCCTTCTAAGTTAGTCTTTTCCGAAATGACAGTAGCCGGTCTTCAGACGGACTACTACAATTCTGTGCATTTCGCGTCTTGAAAAGTGATTTATGCAAACACCTTCTCTTTATATTGCTTCTCTTTATGACAAGTCGTAAGAAATTTTATCCTAAGATTATCTCTTAGAGTCTAAGGATCTATTACACTTTAAGCACCAACATTCATTCAGTATTACATAAATGCTAAATGTCATTATACAAAAGAACCTAAACATTTAATATTTCTTTACCATGAAAGGTTGGTAAATATTGTACGCTGGAATCAAATAGATTATGAAAACAACGATGTCACAATAGGGTCAAAGAATTGGTAGACGTAGCTACAATGATACTTAAAGATCTTAGAATATTCCGGTTGCAAACGCAGCACAGTATTCAAAGAATATGAAGTTGATGAATATACAAAGGATAACACCTTAACACTATCTTTGATTGACAAGGAGTTCTTGCTCATTAACGTTTTCCAAGAATGCAATCGGGATCAAATATGGAAGGTAATTCTTTCACATAGTTCAACATCACTATATACAATTCGGCGTGACAATATATAGTTTGTCATGACTATGTTTATGAACATGGTTCGCATTTATACTTTACCATATACGTGATCAACTGATTACATGGAGTTGTGTGTGAACTACTATCACACTTTGTTATAGCATAAGTACTAGATATAACTTAATATGACTTCACAATACAAGCATCCGATTAAGAATTAATCTCTAGTGTCAAAAGTATTGTGTAATACCCTTTAACATATGATTGGGTGTGCTTATATATATATATATATATATATATATATATATATTATTTCCATCTAAGCACACCAAGCACACATTTGAGATGGCAATTCGACTGTTTCTGGCATTTGCTGCACACAAAGAGATGAAGGTGTTCCAGTTAGATGTGAAAAGTGTCTTTCTTAATGGTAAAGTCGATGAGGTGGTGTATGTTGAACAACCTCCGGGTTTCCCTGACCCAGATTTTCCTGATCATGTGTACAAACTGAGCAAAGCACTATATGGGTTACATCAGGCACCTCGTGCCTGGTATGCAACACTGTCAGATTACTTTCTAGAGAATGGGTTCGAGAGAGGAAAGATTGATAGCACACTGTTTGTCAAGAGAAAAGGGGGAGATTTTCTACTCGTTCAGGTTTATGTGGACGACATCATTTTTGCTGCCTAAAAAGTTACTATGTGTCAGGAATTTGAAGCGGTCATGAAGAAGAGGTTTGAGATGAGCGCCATGGGCGAATTAACTTTCTTTTTGGGATTGCAGGTAGATTAGAAGAAAGATGGCATGTTTATTCATCAAACGAAATATGTCCATGATGTGCTCAAACGCTTCAAGATGGATGATAATACCCCATTTGACACTCCAATCTGCGTCAACCACAAACTGGGTGCTGATTCCGACAGTGATGAAGATGTGGATCCCACTCAATATCGGGCAATCATAGGTTCTTCATGTATCTAACTGCATCTGGACCTGACATTATGTTTGCCGTTTGTCTTTGTGCTCGTTTTCAGGCAAACCCGAAGGAATAACACATGAAAGGAGTGAAGAGAATCTTGCGGTATCTCAAAGGAAAGTCTAAGTTGGGACTATGGTACACGAAAGGGGGAGAACTAGATTTGGTAGCTTACACCGATTCTGACTATGGAGGTTGCAATCAGAACAGGAAGTTAACAACCGGTGGATGTCAGTTTCTCGGAGGAAGATTGGTGTCATGGCAGTACAAGAAGTAGACCTCAGTAGCCATTTCCACATGCGAAGCAGAGTACATGGCAGCATCAAACTGCTGCTCCCAGGTTTTATGGATACAACAACAAATGCGCGATTATGGTCTGAATTTCACTTAAACTCCTATTTGCATTGATAACACTGCTGCTATCTCAGTAACTAACAATCCCGTTAAACACAGTATAACTAAACATATTGACATTCGTCATCATTTTATACGGGATTGTGCTGAGAAGAAATTAATTATGCTTGAAAAGATTGATTCACTGGATAATTTTGCCGATCTTTTTACTAAAGCGTTTGACCGATCCTGTTTTTAAAATCTTGTTGAGCTTAATGGGATGATCAATCCCGAGTAACCTTGTTTTCAGTTTTATCTTAAAAAAAAAAAAACCATCACTATCGCTTAAAATTATGTCGGTTGCTCAAGTTTGAAGGACATATCCAAGGACATGTTTGGTCCTTACTTCTACGTGTAGATTATAAGGATAGCCATTAACCAGATGACTGAAAGTGACCGGGGCGGTTAATGATGGGTTTTTATTCTTTCGCTTAAAATTAGTCGTTCATACTTAGTTAGAATGACACATACTTGTATGTGGTCGGTCCGGCTGATCCATTGGATCTTCTGGATAGCCGTTTACCTAAAGACTTTGACTTGATCGGGGCGCTAGAATTTAAAATTTTTATTGAGGAGATGATATAATTTTTCAAGTCTATAACTTCGTAAGAAGTTTCAACACGATGTTTAAAAGAAAATTGATCCAACCTTGGAAAGTGATAGATAAACAGATTTTGTGTGCTTAACTGGTGAAGTTATTAGGCCTAAAAGACTCTAGAACAGTCATTGTATGTTATGGTAGCTTTCTCTGGTGAGTAAAAGTAGAAGTGATACAAACTAAATCTTCTCGATTTAATGTGGAGAACCATTCTGAGTTGTGCATGTCTCCATATACATCTTTCCGAATGAAGGCAGAAAAGTGATTACCCAGTCATACACGAGCCCGTGAGTGTTCTGATTCCCGCAAAGATAGTGTTAAGTATCTGCAGTGATCCAGATTCGGGACTTGCAGTTGTCTTCAATTTGAAGTTGTATTAATGTCTTTATTATATATATAAAAAAAACCTCTAGTTAGTATTGTTAAGCCATCTAAAGCTTATATCTAGAAAGAGGCAAGAACGAATACTTCAAAGTGTGAGAAAGAACGTGAAGAAGACTCTGAAGATCGACGTGTGCTTATTGATTAATAACACACTACGGGTCGAAGTCAACTCGAGGTGACTTGGGGAAAGCCAAATACGCTTTGAGAATAGATAGGAGTCATCACAATCTCTTATGTGATGTCCATCTAAATTTTGAGCTTAATTGAACCTAATCCGTATCACAGAAACGATGAAAACCATACTAAGTTTTATACCTGCCTACAACCTGCTTCTTTATGTCATAATACCGCTGAACATGGATCTGAGTGACAGCCGCTTAATCAGTATGATTCCTGTTCGGACCTTCTCTAAAACATGCAGGTTCTCGTCAAGACTGAAATTTGATCCCGTTCTTTCTATTATTCAAATTTTCGTTATATGCTTGGTATAATGTTTAGACTTTTATTCTTCTGGTTACTTGGTTCTTTGATCGTTAACTTTGAATATTTTTCGGAGAACTTTAAAAGTGAAGTTGACTTTGGTCAACTTTATGTGTTTTTGTTTATAAGTTATAAAATGGGCGAATTTAACTTGACGGGCGAAGTTATCAAAAGAGGCGAAGTTGACCTTGGGTTGACTTAGGGTCGAAGTTGAATAAAGGGCGAAGTTAGATTAACTTCGCCCCTAGGTTTTTTCAAAACTATATAACGTAAAGCGGTGGTCATACTGGTCACATTATTTTCAACACTCTAACCCTCGGCGAACTTATCCACTCGAATCAAACCTAACAACAATTTGTTTTTCGTCCGTGATCAAGGTTTGAAAGATCTTTGTGACTCATAATTCATATTATTTGGTGCTAATCAGTGTCTTGACGATTCATTTGGTGGTCACTTTTGCAACAAACCCTTGACTTTTTTTTTCCAATCCGTATTAAAAGTGTTTTGGTGAAAATATGGTTATCTGAATCTTAATCGAACTTCCACATTCATGTTTTCATTCCCAAATCGGCCATCCCTAACCATGAATGGGTCGTCTTGGGGCACTGATTATAGAGGCGAAGTTAGGGTTTCAGCGAAGTTGGACATCATGCGAATTTCACACTAAGTTATTACATAACTTCGCTCCTGGTAAACAGCGAAGTTCTGACCTGTTGGAGTACTGATCTAACTTGACTCGTTTGTTGTGCAGTTATGGCTGCTGTGGCATGTGCTGGTGGTGCTGGTGGTGATGAAGGTGGAGATAATAACATACAGTTATTTCCGGGTCACAACATGTATATCACTTTGGATCCGGATGCTCGTGGTATGGACGACTATCGTGAGATCATTTCATTTCTCATTCGCTCACGTATTTTTCACGCCATCGCGACTACTCTTCCCATTTCACTACCAAATATTGAAGACTTTTGGAAAACCGTTGAATATGACTGTAGGGTTGAACGTCCAGTGATGCGAGCTACTGTAAATGAACGAGTGGTACAGTTCTCGGCAGATCAAATAAGGGTTGCTTTACAGTTCGGGGTTGAAACTACAAATGATCCCAAAGACTTTCCGGCTACATTCAGAGATGGTGCGTTTCTGCGTATGGGGTATTCGGGTCTGTTGGGAGACTCTCAGAGGAGAAAAGGATTTTTGTTAGATCAGTGGTGGTTCCTTATGCATGTGATGATAGTGTGTATGTCCGGTCGTAAAGCTGGTACAAATGGTATGGGTGCAACTATGCAGTCTGCGATGACCGCGTTGACTAACAACAAGCCTTATAGCTTTAGTCAGATGATTTTCTAAGAGATTGATCGACAGAGACGTGCAGTGGCTCGAAAAAGATTTCTGATGTATCCGAGATTCTTACAGATGATCCTCAATCATGTTGCCCCCAATTTGCCACAACGTCGTCCTATCCGTTATGTTGATAGTGTGAGTAAGCGAATTTTTGCACAATGTAAGTCTTCGAGTGCACGTAGTAAGGAGGAATTACGCCCTAGGCACACAACATTATTTGGGTACTTAGTGAATCCGGCATATGTTGCTCCTCCGGGTGATGAATTTCTTGATCCGGCACCGCAACTGGTCAATGTTCCTCAACCACCTCCTGTGGTTCAACCACTACCCGTGGTACAGCAAGCACCGCCTGCTGATCCTGTTGCTGCACCGGAAGAATAGGTTGACCTTGAAGTTGCCTTTGGAGGGCAAGGGTTCTTTGATATGGAACAGGTTGCTCCAGCTGCTGAAGCTCATGCCTCAATAGCAGAGGCATCTGGTGTTCATGTTTCCATGGTCGCTACATCTATGGCGGACTCGGAGAGAACTGACTCTGATTCCACCACTGACGATTTAGTTGAAGCACAGCAGATACTTGCCCGACAAGAAAGAATTCATGGCAAGAGGAAGAAAGACTCGGATGATAGTGAATCAGACTATGAGGAGGATCTATATCGTATGGTACGTAGATCAAAGAAGCAAAGGGCTGGTGAAGGTTCAGGAGTTGGTGAAACTTCGAGAGTTGTTCAATTTTCTCCATCATCTTTATCGGGTATGACTATGTTACCTTCTACTTCCACTGTCACACTGCCGTTATCCTCAAGTGTTCCTTTGGTGACCACGTCGTCATCTTTTGGTGTACCTCCAACCTCGTTTCAGTTTGCCGCTCCAGAGATTGTCTCTCTACCTCCACCTACCATTACTCCATCAGAGGTGGCGGCTATGTTTGCTGAGTCCACACTGGTCGCGACTGCTGGTTTGTCTGTATCGATGCCATCCTCAACTCCTACTCAGCATCCACCTGTCCTTCCCGCAAGCATGGAGATCCCACTATGGTTTCCTCATGCTACCTTTCCTCAGGCTACCTCTCCCTTGAATGTTGTTTTTGATTCAAATTTGTCTGATTCAGAGAGGATTGCAGCTTTTGAGAGGGTGGTTACTGAATTATCACGGGTAAATATTATTCAGTCTGAGACTATTAATCATCTGGTGGCACAAAATCAGGTTCAAACTGCACTACTTATGGAGCACGATAAGATGTTTGATTGGCTTAAAGAGTTCTTAGCATCTCAGGGGGATTTTAGTTGCAAGGGTGATGAAATGAGAACAAAGAAGAGGCAAGACAAAGACGATGATCCCAATGCATCGAAAGGTGCAGGTGGTGAGTTGCCAAGAACTGAACAAACTCTTGGGACTTCCACATCTCAGGGGGAGTCTGCTGGTCCGTCAGGCAGTACAGGTGGTGAGAATGTGGTGGTTGTAGATGATGAGGAAGTGTTAGGAAATGATGATGAGTTAGTAGATGATGTGTTAACGATTGATTTGATTGAAAACATTGGGGAACAGATAGAGATTGATAGTGAGTTAGAAGAAGGAGAGATTGTTGATGATGGTGTAGTGCATGATATTCCGAATGTTGATAAAGTGAACTTGAGTCAGGATGCAAATGTGTCAGATGAGTCTGAGTGGGAAGAACAACCGAGATGGAAAGAGGGCTGTGCTCAGTGGTTCTTCAAGACAAAGAAGCCCGCGGTGCCAACAATGTTTAAGAAGAGTTACAATATCAAGGGCTACGCTGAGTCAAAGAAAGGTATCATTTGCTGGTTGTATGATGAACAGTTGAAGTTGTTTGTGATTAAGCGTTATGATGGGATTCAATATTTTAAGAAGGCCTTGAGATCACTTAACACCTTACCTGAGTGTGAAGTGAAAGATTTGGCAAATTTGAGGTTGATTAATCGAAGTGATGACAATTTTGCAAGATGGGTTGGAAGGATTGTGTGGAAAGAAAGTATGAAAGAGAAAAAGTTAGAGTTGTTGAAGCCACAGAAAGGGAAATTGGTTGAAGATAAGGAATGGGGAATGCGGGCTGATGGCAAGCCCTGGATGGTGATGAAGTATAAGTCGATTCGTTGCTTGAAAGAGGTTCCGATGAAGATGATGCCCAAGGATGTATTAAAGGATTTAAAGTGGTGGTACGTTGATTGCCAGACAACTGAAACTGTTATGGAAGATGAAGATGAACAGATCCTAAGAGTGTATGATCCCATGCACTTGGTTAATTTTTCTCAAGCTGATTTGCAGGTAATAAATGATAAGAAGATATTCTACATTCCTGCGTGGAAGGATGAATCCAAGAAGTACCAGAGGGTGGTCTCTGTCTGTGTGTGACAGGGCATTCATGCTTGAAGACAGCGGATACGAGATTTTTGGATTACAAGACATGAGAAAGAAGATAGAGATATGAAGCTACTGCCAAGGGGGAGTCTGTTGGTGCATGTTGTCAGTAGTTCAGTATCTCGTGTTTATTTGTGTCTGTAATCGTTTAAACTGTTTGTTTTGTTTTGAACGTGTTAAGTTGGGTTTGGGTTTAGGCGAACTTGGGGCTTAGCGAAGTTATGACAACTTCACCTAGTATGTTAGACGAAGTTGTCGAGGTTTATAAATACCTCAACTTCGGCCATTTTGTTTAAGTTTTGGTGAACGACGGGTCTTGGTGATCTTTAGTATCACGTGTTGGCTCTTGAAATATATCAAGTTTTACAGTATAATCTCGTGTGTTTATGTACATATTCAACGTGTTAATTGTCTTGACAATCGTATCGTATACGTGCGGATTCCACACCCTCGTGTTACGAGATATTCCTGTGTAGATCCGGCTGAGAACCTACAATTGGTATCAAAGCATTTTGCTCGTGATTGTGTGGCTCTGATACCACTTGTAAGTCCCCTCGGGGCGTCGCTGATCGATACGAGATCCGCACGAGGTCTAGGAGTGCGGAATCCTCCTAGAATCGTTTAATGGTGTAGGAGACGAAGAACACGATTACACATAAACAAACACACGAATGGGATAAAACGAATATGCAGATCCTTTATATAATAACCAAACCACATTAAATACCGAACAAAACAAAAAACACGGCCGACCCGAGGTGAGCTCTACCTCGGGTCTGCCCACACGACACTCTCTAGCTGTTTCTCTCTAAACAATGACAGATACACAAATACTCTCAGTTTTTCTGGATACTGGACCCTAAACATGACACACCTATATATAGATAAATATATTCGCGGGCTTGGGCTTGGGCCTATGGTGAAGTTGTTCTAGCTTCACCAACAGGTGAAGTTGTTCCTAACTTCACCAACACGTGAAGTTGTACTAACTTCACCAACACGTGAAGTTGTTCTAACTTCACCAACAGGTGAAGTTGGCACCCTCCACAACTTCACCCCAACTAGTCGGAATTGCATAGCGACGGTCACAAACTGCACTAACATATATATATATATATATATATATATATATATATATATTATTTCTATCTAAGCGCACCAAGCATACATTTTCATTAGAGTGCTCAAATTTTCACAACGTGATCTGTTAATACAAAATACTTCGATGTTTGATTCTTCGATCACATAACTTCCTAAAAAGTAGAAGTCACGATATAACTATGAAAATTGTACTGGATAACACATTTGTTCTAGATTACTTAACGCTTATCTAGTCAAGGAATAGATCGACATAGCATAGAACGTTAGTAAATCACACTTATTTTTGTGTTCGAGTCTAAGTCTTATGAAACTATACTCATCTTTAATTGCAAGAAAGCGTAGACAAAATAAGACGTTGATACGCTATTGTCAGCAACAACCATCATTATTTGTTGAAGTGGCAACACTATGATGTTATATGAGGGAATGAAAAACAATTTTTGTATATACGCAATACAACTGAAAATTTAAATTCAATGGTGGTTAATAGCAACAAGGATGGGGTCTCTTTACATTAGACCAACTTATTTATTAATAGACACCAAAGTTAATGAGTGTTCAATTCTTTAAACATCGCAAAATTAGTGTATCATACGAATAAGACTGCGCATTAGTATGGATATGCATGAAGCGTGTCATGTAACTAATGTTAGAAATTTAGGTTGGAATGTAATCTAGATAATATGTTTAAGGTCAAACTAATCAATCCTATTTAGGAACTTGAGTGTTGTGAGAACCAAGGAGGTTCGACCCAAATTAACGAAGAGAAATGTTAATTATAACTCTATGCTATGAAATCTTGCTATCAAGTAACGATATTGGTACCAACTGCATGTTAGCTATCATTACTAAAGGAAGAAAATAACAAAATCATAGGTGACGAATTCTAGACGAAAGATCGTGCATTTATTGCTCGGGTAAATTGATAAATCGAGTGACATTTCAGTTTGTGGGTTAGGTCTAAAAGTACAAAGTGAACAAAACTAAAACTTGAAATGTATTACATCCAAGGATTATTAAAATAACCACGTGTCATTTCAAATCCAGTAGTATGCAACACAATACAGTAATGATCCTACAAGATTATTATCGTATGCATTTAAATAAACATTATTCCAATAACTAGGTTCTCTAGTCCCATTAATTTTTATTTGATCTTAAAGATGTTGCTTTTAAAGAAAATTGAGGATGGATGCATTTTTCTTGAAGGCTTATTCTCACAAAATCTTTATTTTATGTCGAACTGGGGTCGACATTTCCACTATGAGAGCTGAGTTGTAAATTGTTACTAGATGATGATCCTAAGTTTTTGGTATTAGGTTCGAGAGTTTGGAGTTTTAAGGGTGTGATTATATTCATCATCATTATCGGTAGTGAGGGGTCTACCGATTTGAGAAAATCACACTTTTCTTATTTCCGTCAAGAAATTTTTAAGCCGATAATATATTCTATTCAATACAAATAGCATTACCATCATATACCTTTTTTATGGATAATTTATTTGTTGACGATAACTTATCTTTTGTCCATTATCAGAGAATTGGAAACATGGAGATTAACAAATTTTTGCGCGTACGTGTGATTTTTGGAGCTTAGTGGGCAACTGTGAATATGCCAGACATGATAGTACACTCAAAATCTCAAAAGTGCCTCCAATCATAAAGGCGGTTTAGTGATTGCTGAGGTAGTTACACAACTTGTTCTCTACATATAGATTTGAGGTAGCATGTTTATAATGGGTGTATTAGAAACGATGCCGACTTGTTTTTGGTTTAGTCTTTACTCCACATTTAGGTATCACACGTATATAAAGACAACGTTGCTTATTATACAAGAGGCGCATAAGAGAAGTGTCAGATTGAGATATTAGGCAAAGAAGTCATTATGATTTCGCATGGACTAACTCATTCAAGTGTAGTCTCAATATTGGGTATAAAAAATAGGAATGTCCTACTCATGCCTAAATTCCAAAGGAGACGGTTTTTCTATCAAAGATATGGTATTGTACTTTATGTTCAAAACCCTTTGATGCATCTACCAGAGTCAACTGTACTATCCCAAATCCGCAAAAGAATTTGTACATAATTTATCCTAATAACATGATCATCAAGATTTTAGATACGGAGCATAAGTTGTTTTCGGAATAAGAACCAACACGTGGGACATCAAGAAATCAATATATTCAAGACGTATGAATGCAATCATGGTGCAAGGCCCATCACAAAATACAAATGACTATGCCCAGCGATGATGGAATGATCAATGGGGATCAAAACAGAAGGGTTCACCAAAGTCTTAAACAAGGTTATTGTCTCAATAAACTCCTAATTAGAGAATCCACGTTTGTTTTAGCACGACATTATACGAATGGATGAATGACTTGATGATTACAATCGCTACGTCAATAGTAATTACTATCATATTATACTCATAGGTCATCACAATAGAATTTCCTGGAATTCTCTTGTACCTGTAAATTCACAATTACGTGATATCAAGTGTAATTGTCAATTTACCTTACAGGATCATTCTAGAATTCTCCTATTGTGGGTAATAATTATAGGTATCACAAGTTCACACAGAGATGCATGTATTAAGTACTAATCTCATAATCCTCCAATTCATTATTTATTTATATATTTATTTATTTATTTATTGTATCCATACAAGGACTTTATTTTGTGTAACCCGAATACACCAAATTTGACCAAGTCTTTACGCCACAGTTGGAATATTTATCCTTCAGACTAGGTCGGTAATCCATATCCTCTACTAGCACAATTGTGTCTTGTTTTCAGTGGCATATTGTCGTTTATGTTATTCTTGGATAGATAAACAACATTCATTATTAATTATTATATGCGGGTGACTAAGTATAGGAAATAATCAGTTCGCACAATAATCAATAAATCAGACAAAGGATCATTGTGACATTTTAACTTGGAAAATTATAATACTTGTTTAAAAGTTAATAAAATAACTATTAAAATAGGTGTGAATACGCATCAGCACTAATCAAAAGTTTTTAAATTTTCCATACCAAAATATCCAAGGCATGCGATGCGTATCAAGATCTACAAGAGAAAATTACTAGAGGTCCAAGCACTCCATAATGGTTCTAACACCTGAATCGAAATAGCTGTAGCACCCACAACCGAGTTACACAACCTGAAGAATCGGTAAAGGTAGAGTGACATTGTCATTCTCAGCCACTTATTACTTGAGTTAGCCATAGGATAGGCAACAATAACAAATGCAGATTGACCTGTGTAGAAAGATGAAATGTAGCCTAAATCTAGTAGGGGAGTAGGTTATAGAAGTATGTGCACAGTTTCTAGCATAACAAAGGTAGGTGGAAGTGGTCCCCCGACTCACTATTAATGTTGTATATTCCGTTTATAGTGTGTGAATAAGACGTTTGTGGCATAATCCGTACAAAGTAATCCTAATAACATTAATATTTAAACACCATATAGAAATTAACCAATTAAATTTCACATTATACATAAACAGATTAAATGCAACTTCTCTTTTGCATTTCTTATGAAAATTTGTTTACAAAATCTCTCAGCTTCGTGAAGGGGAAAACTTTTGTTCTAAATACTGAGTTATAGTCTAGAAATTTCTTCAAAAATTTCTAGTTCGCTATAACCATTGGCTCTAATACCAACTTCTGTCACACCCCAAAATCGTTAACTTGGCAACGGAAGACTTAATTTTGTTAATTTGGGCGGTGACAGACGTTGTTCAGCCAATCATATTCAAAATAATGAACCATTAGTTGGACTTTATTAAATATCAGAGTTTTACACGTGTCAAACATGCACGGTTCTATTTTAAATTACAAGTCCAACTATCATCCATTCAAACTCACAACACCATTTTCCCAAACCCTTCACGAAGCATCCATTTTATTCAATTACCTGAAAAGTATGTTAAAATAATTTTTGTCAACACGAATGTTGGTGAGTTTCTCAATTAAAAACCACGATGTAATAGTTATCGATTTTACACCCATTTATTCATCAATCTTATCAATGATAATTTTCATTATTCACCATTCTTATCAATGGGAATTTAATTTTCCACTTTTCCGAACATAGCTATATATTTCTTAAACAAAACGTGTTAGTTGTAAACGAGTAAATAGTACAACACATGTATGACTATCAATATGATAAACCTGATACAGACCAAAATCAAAATATTTCCACCTTTTCAACCAGAGCGACTTGAAGAGTGGGGGCGTCACCCCGATATATCTACCAATATTTTTAGGCCCTTTCTCTCTAAGTTAACGGTTTTTCCTTTCATAATAACTCATCTCATTTAACACAATTTGTAAAATATATAGCCCTTTCTTTACATATTTTTCCCCTAAAAACATTTATAAATCAATAAAACGTTTAAAAGTGGGGATTCACGAGAAAACTCACCTTTGCCTCAGCTCAAATAACATTTACGTGTGATAATATGCCAATCAACGTCAAGATCTTATTAATAGTCATCCAAATGATAACTGGATTCCTATGTTTAATATCAAGTATATTAACACATAAACATAGATACAGATGGAATCCTATCATAATTTAATTTATTTGTCCTCACGTGTCTTATTTATTATAATTTTAATAACTAAATTACAAACTTTTATTATTTAGGAAAAATCATAACTGAATCGAATGTTTTAAAATATCTTATAAATATATTGGAACACCATAGTTTGAAATAAGTGTTGTAAACTAATATATGATTTTGAAACTACACTTGGACGTTATTTAATAAAAGTATATATATAGTTATTTTAAAATATAATATTCTTTTATTAATAGACGAGTGTTTGAATTCTGACAAATATATTATATACCACTTTCTTAACAAAACATAATATAATCGTTATTATTATTTATACTGAAATGTGTTATATTAATATTCTTAATATAAAAACTTTGTTTTCATATTTTATATAAAAAATAACATTTTCTAAAAGTATATATTTATTTTTAATATTAATTGTGCTCACTATCCGGATAAACTATTTCAGTCCAAATATCGTGTTTATAAATATATACAAACGCACGGAATCGTCCACGTCTCAATTGTACCGTTTTTATCACTTGATATTATCTAGCGGTTTTCTAAATAATTATTAACAACATTTTGTCCAAGTTATTTTCGATAACAATAATTATATTAATTTCTTGTTATCTATCTTGTTTAACACTTAAATATATACCTCATCGCGTAAGGTTCGAGTCTATAAATCTACTCAAAACCCGCATGCAATGTGATCCGGGTAACCAACGCGTTCGGTTTTGCGGCACGAACGTTTCTCCGGTCTCGGATCGTCCATACGATACCACAAAATCTACATGCAACTCGTTTTAAGAAACTATTTTCGTTTTATAATCTGACCAGTAACTTACGAAGCCTATAACTCACCATCTAAAATTTTAATCATCGATCCCTTTGGAGATATCAAATATCTATATGTTAGGAAGGGTCACCGAAAATTTCAGCTCGATCCGATGGACAGATCTCCGGGAATCTGCATTTCTTTAGAGCTGGGTTTTCAAAATCCCCCCAGTGAGCTAAACACTAAAACAGGTTTAGAAACCCAACTTAGTTAACTCCGATCCTCATCTCCACCGTTCAAAATGATTATCTATGGGTTATGAACCCTCTGCATAAATATTAAGATGATCAGATCGTTAGATCTTCAGTTATCGAACGATCTTTGCATACATGCAAAACTAATACAATCTGTCTAGATTTTAAAACTTGTTTTTAACAAACTTAAGCTCAAAATTAGGACAATCGGAGCTTACCACTGCGTTCGGGAGGTCGAAAAATGGTTCCGGGTAAAATACGGACTTCGGCCGCCACCGGACCACCACCGGCCGCCGCCGGACCGCCATTGGCCACCGCCGGAATTCTCTGCCTTCTCTCTAATTTCTCTCTCTAGATTTCAGTTGACATGGGTGTTATGAGAAATAAAGTGGAGGGTTTGGCCTTTTATATATAAGGTTGTTAACGCGTTTTGCGCTCGCGTTTCTGTCTCTCGCTTCAACGAACCAGCTATTTCAAGTGACGTTATATTTTCCAAATATATCTCGTCAAAATATTTATTCCGTTCTCAACTTAAAATTTTCTCGATATCTTATTATTTCCGCTAATAATTATTATCTATCGTTACCCGTGTGGATTTCGTGTTACTCTGAACTTAATAACACTGGTGTAATTGTTTTTCCCCAAAAACAACTCTTCCAAACTTATGGTGTCTATTTGATTTATTTTATCTAAATGATAAACCTCAAAGACGGCGATAGTAGTAACTTTTACAGGCTCATCGGTACATGTGCTTTAACGAACGTTTTTGAATATACTAATTTGCATTTTTCCGTTTCGTTATAACTCAGAATAAAGTCACGTTTTGCCGGCGTTCTCCATTTTAAATCCTTTATAATATTCAAATGGATTCACCCATGGACATTTTCGAATGTCGGGTTGAATATTCACACGTTCAACCGAAAACGTTCATTTCTTTTTGTCTTTTCGTCAAAATGCCTTTATTCGATCTGACTTCGCACGTGTTTTCTATTGAATATATTTCCTTTATTCTTAGAATAAAATAATATATTTAACTTACCCGTCTTATTTCTCACATAACCCGGTCTAAACATGTCTTAATCTCGTTTATGGAATACAATAATACTTTTTATTTTGTCGGGTATCACATTCACCCACACACATATTCACAGCAC
Organism: Bidens hawaiensis; assembly: GCF_021521415.1. NCBI lineage: Eukaryota > Viridiplantae > Streptophyta > Magnoliopsida > Asterales > Asteraceae > Bidens > Bidens hawaiensis. Next base: position 42,149 of record NW_027494680.1, on the reverse strand, counting down.
ACATACACATTCATGCTCATTTTAATTATAATAATAATAATAATACATTATTCATCATATTACACAAAGGAAAACAACATGCATGTGTATTGGTGGTGTGGGCTCGACACCCACCACTCACACACATAAAAAGTCAGTTCACACACATCACGCATATAAAATCCCACGGCTAATACCAAACACACATATATATATACATATATCATCTTTTATTTTTAAATGTCAATCCTTGGTTATATGTGTGAAACATTAAGTTACAAAACTAAATCAACAATACTTTAGTAGTAAATTATACCTTGGTTTTTAGGTGAGATAATAAAGAAAATAAAAGATGAATCTTGAGCTTCCTAGTTTCCTTATGATTCTTGTTCAACCCTTAGAGCTATTTTAAACCTTGGAGAGATGAGATGAGAATGATGATGAAAATGTAAGGTGAAGTGGGGGTGGGGTTCTGGTGGCCGACGGTTTGGTGGTGGTGGTAGGAAGGAGGGTGTTTGGTATTTGGTGAGATGATATGGTGGTGTTCTTATCCTTTATCAAACTCCATAGGTGTTTTTCTTATGGTATACTTAGGGGAATTTGAAAGATGAAGGAATAAAGAAGATGATGGGTCGTTATATAGAAAGAAAAGAAAATATGGATATGATGAGTTGTTAACTAGAGTGGGTATGTGGAGGACTGTCAGTATTTGGTGGCTTCTACAAGATCCTTCTAAAATATTGGTATATCTATCGGGGCGACGCCCTCCCACTCTTCCAGTCGCTCTGGTTGAAAAGGTGGGAATATTTTGATTTTGGTATGTTTCGAGTTTATTATAATGATAGTCATACATGTGTTGTACTCTTTGCTTGTTTACAACTAACACGTTTTGTTTAAGAAATATATAACTATGTTTGGAAAAAGTGGAAATTAAATTCCCATTGAAAAGAATGGTGAATAACAAAACTTGTTGATAAGAATGATAAATAAATGGGTGTAAAGATCGAGAACTGTCACCTCCCGGTTTTAATTTGAGAAACTCACCAACATTCATGTTGACAAAATTATTTGAACATACTTTTAAGGTAAATGAGAAATATGAAGGCATCGCGAGGAATGGATAGGATGGAACCAAGAACGTGTGTGGTTTTAATGTTATGACGTGTGTGGACTTGTAATTATAATACTTTATGTAAATTTAGACATGTGCGCTCTGATAAATAGACAATTCCTTTAATATATTTAAGCGTTATGTTTCGTGATTTGGCTATCGGCATCTGTCATAACCCGAAATTAACTTAGTTAAGTCTTCCGCTGCTAAGATAAGATTTTCGGGGTGTGACTTCGAAACTACGGTGTTTCAATATATTTATAAGATATTTTAAAACATTCAATTCAGTTACGATATTTCCTAAACAATAAAAGTTTGCAATTTATTTATTAAAATTATAATAAATAAGACACGTGAGGATAAATAAATTAAGTTATGATAGGATTCCATTTGTATCTATGTTTATGTGTTAATATACTTGGTATTAAACATAGGAATCTGGTTATCATTTGGATGAATATTAATAAGATCTTGACGTTGATTGACATATTATCACACTTGAATGTTATTTGAGATGAGGCAAATGTGAGTTTTCTCGTAAATCCCCACTTTAAATATTTTAATGATTTATAAATGTTTTTGGGGAGAAGTATGTAAAGAAAAGGGCTATATATTTTACAAATTGTGTTAAATGAGTTGAGTCATTATGAATGGAAAAACCGTTAACCTAGAGAGAAAGGGCCTAAAAATATTGGTAGATCTATCGGGGCGACGCCCCCACTCTTCCAGTCGCTCTGGTTGAAAATGGGAGAATATTTTGATTTTGGTATGTATCAGGTTTATTATATTGATAGTCATACATGTGTTGTACTCTTTGCTCGTTTACAACTAACACGTTTTGTTTAAGAAATATATAGCTATGTTTAAAAAATGGAAATTAAATTCCCATTGAAAAGAATGGTGAATATTGAATATTACCATTGAAAAGAATGGTGAATAATGAAAAATATTTTTTTATCATTGATAAGAATGATGAATAAATGGGAGTAAAGTCGAGAACTGTTACATCCCGGTTTTCTTTTTATTAATTGAGAAACTCACCAACATTCGTGCTGACAAAATTATTTTTAACATACTTTTCCGGTAAACGAAGAAAATGGATGATTCGTTAAGGATCTGGGAAAATTGTGTTGAACGTTTGAATGAATGTTAGTTGGACTTGTAATTTAAAATAGAACCGTGCATGTATGACACGTGTAAAAGTATATATATTTATTTAATAAAAGTATATATATTTATTTTAAAATATAATATTCTTTTATTAATAGATGCGTGTTTGAATTCTGACAAATATATTATATAACACTTTCTTAACAAAACATAATATAATCTTTATTATTATTTATACCGAAACGTGTTATATTAATATTCTTAATATTAAAACTTTGTTTTCATATTTTATGTAAAAGTTTACATTTTCTAAAAGTATATATTTATTTGTAATATTAATTGTGGTCACTATCCAGATAAACTATTTCAGTCCAAATATCGTGTGTATATTCTTATATCATAAATTTACACGAAATCGTCCAAGTCTCGATTGTACCGTTTTTAACACTCGATATTAACTAACGGTTTTCTAATAATTATTAACAAGATTTTCATTGTCCAAGTTATTTCCGATAACAATTTTTATATCAATCTCTCGTTAGCTATCTTTTCCAACACTTAGATATATAAAAGATATACCTCCTCGTGTACGGTTCGAGTCTAGAAATCTACTCAAAACCCACATGCATTGTGATCCGGATATGTCAACGCGTTCGTTTTTGCGTCATGAACGTTTCTCTGGTATCGGATCGTTCGTACGACACCTCAAACCCTACATGCAACTCGTTTTAAGAAACTATTTTCGTTCTATAATCTGACCAGTAACTTACGAAGCTTATAACTCACCATATAAACATCTGATCATCGATCCCTTCGGTGGAATCAAATATCTATATGTTAGGAAGGTTCACCGAAAAATTTAGCTCGATCCGATGGACAGATCTTCAGGAATCTGCATTTCTTTAGAGCTGCGTTTTCAAAATCCGCCCAGCGAGCTGAACAATAAAACGGGTTATGAAACCTAGCTTAATCAACTCCAATCCTCATCTCCACCGTTCAAAATGATAATCTATGGGTTACGAACCCTCTGTAAAAATATAAAGATGATCGGACTGTTATATCTTTAGTTATAGAGCTATCTTTCCGGACATGCAAAACTATTACAATCTGTCCAGATTTTAAAACGGGTTTTTAACGAACATAAGCTCAGATTTTGGACAAATGGAGCTTACCATCGCGTTCGGAACATCGAAAAATGGTTCCGGGTAGAAGATGGTATCAAAGCCAATGGTTATAGCGAACTAGAAATATTTGATGAAATATTTCTAGAGTATAACCCAAGTATTCAAAACAAACATTTTCCCATTTCACGAAGTTGAAAAATTTATAAACAAATTTTCATGTGCAATGCAAAAGATATTGTTGCATCTAATTTGTTTATGTATTATGTGAAATTTAATTGATAAATTTTTACATGTTATTTATGTATTAATTTTATCATGATTACCTTGTACGGATTATGTCACGAACACATGATTCACACACTCTAAACGAAATACACAACATTAATAGTGAGTCGGGGGGACCGCTTCCACCTACCTTTGTTATGCTGGAAACCGTGCACGCACTTCTATAACCTACTCCCTTACTAGATTTAGGCTACATGTTATCTTTCTACACAGGTCAATTTCCATTTGTTATTGTTGGCTATTATATGGCTAACTCATGAAATAAATGGATTGAGGATGACAATGTGACCCTACTTCTATCGATTCTCGAGGTTTTGTAACTCAGTCGTGGGTGCTATAATTGTTTCAGTTTAAGTGTTAGAATCATTGATGGAGTACTTGGACCTCCTATAATTTTCTCTTGTTGATCTAGATAGGCATCACATGCCTTGGATATTTTGATATGGAAAATTTAAAAACTTGTGAGTGGTGTTGATGCGTATTCACACCTATTTTAGTAGTTATTTTATTAACTTCTAAATAAGTATTATAATTTCCAAGTTAAAATGTCACAATGATCTTTTGGCTGATTTATTGATTATTGTGCGAACTGATTATTTCCTATATTTAGTCACACGCATATAATAATTAATAATGAATATTGTTTTATATATGTTATCCGAAAATAACATAAATGACAATATGCCACTGAAAACAAGACACAGTTGTGCTAGTAGAATATATGGATTACCGACCTACTCTGAAGGATTATCTCAACTAATCTCTTGACACGTTAAAACTGTTTTAGAATAGTGAAAAAGCCAAGGGTGCAATGACTGGGATTTTAACAATGGCTAATATTTTAGTGTAAATATTCCAACTGTGGTGTGAAGATTTAGTCAACTTTGGTGTACGCGGTTACACAAAATGAAGTCCTTGCATGGATTCTAAAAATGAATTTGTGGAATATGTGATTAGTACTTAATACGTGTATCTTTGCGTAAACTTGTGATACCTATAATTATGACCCACAATAGGAGAATACTATAATGAACCTGTAAGGTCAATTGACAATACACTTGATATGACGTAATTGTGAATTTACAGGTACGAGAGAATTCTAGGAAATTCTATTGTGATGACCTATGAGCATAATATGATAGTTAAGTACTATTGACGACGCGATTTTAATCATCAAGTCACCCATCCATTCGTATAATGTTGTTCTTAAACAAAAGTGGATTCTCTAATCGGGAGTTTATTGAGACAATAATCTAGTTTAATATTTTGGTAAACCCTTTCTTTCGATCCCTATTGATTATTCCATCATCTCTGAGCTTGGTAATTTGTATTTTGCGATGGGCCTTGCACCATGATTGTGTTCATACGTCATGACTATATTGATCTCGTGATTATACGTGTTGATTCTTATTCCTAAACAAGTTATGCTCTGTATCTAAGATCATGATGATCATGTCATTAGGATAAGTTATGTACAAATTCCTTTGCGGATTTTGGATATTAAAGTCGACTCTGATAGATGCATCAAAGGATTTTGAGCATGAAGGACATACATTATACCTTTGTTAAAGAAATCTTCTCCTTTGGAATCTAGGCGTGAGTAGGATATTCCTATTTTTATACCCAAGATTGAGGCTACAATTGAATGAGTTAGTTCCTTGCGAAATCATAATGACTTCTTCGTTTAATATCCGAATCTGACACTTCCCTTATGTGCCTCTTGTATAATAAGTAACGTTATCTTTATATGCGTGTTACACCTAAATGTGGTGTAACGACTAAAATAAAGACAAGTAGGCATCGTAGCTCTTGTCGAAATTCTAAATACACCCATTATAAACACGCGACCTCAAATCTACAGGTAAAGAACTGTTTTGGAAAAAAATCAACTAAGGATAATGTATCCAAATCCGTAAAAGTGAGGTTTAGTGCTAAGCTTATAACCACAATTATATGAATCAAAATGGAATGAACACCGAGATTTGTTGCGAGGAAAAACCCTTTGATCTTGTTCAGATCAAAATAAAAAAAACCCAGGTGATGACAAATCGTCTATCACCACTTTATTAATCACAAAAAGAGTTACAATGGTTTGGAGATTATGATCGATATTACAAAGTAAGCTAGTGTGTAGAGAGATTAATTGTTTCTGCTATAGTGTGTGTGAATACAATGAACATATCTAATCGATCGTATCTCAATGTATATAAAGAAAATACACATAACTAAAAGTCCTAACTATCCGCCACTATTCCAATACTCTTCCAACGTTCGTTTGACCACGTGCAGGTAGCTTCCAATAGCGAGATTTAAGGTGGACCAAGTCTTTTAGCCGTTACTCCTTTTGAATAATAATCTACACATATGAAACAATTGTTAATAATATTAACCTCTAAGGATCCTTGATCTTCGATATGGTTCTGGAACTCTTCGGGAGGATAACTGATCCATACACATCTTTAAGGATAACATATCCTCAGCAGAGAAAATATATGCCCTAACAATTGCCCCCAAAATGGCGGGTGATAGTGGAACACAGCTGCCATTTTGAATTTCAAACTTCTTTGAAAACTGGACGATGGGACGTTTTTGCCATAAATATTTACCATTTGGCCCTTGAGTTAATGATAACCGCCTATATATGTCTTCCTATATCTTCCTTATAATCAAATATTCAGGCGACGAATCAGGTATCCTTCTCTTTCTTCTCTTATTTTCTTTAACGATGCCCGCTATTTCGTCTTCTTCTTCTATACCTCATTCTAAACCTTCCGAGCAATCTTCCGAGGACTCTGATTTTTCGGAGATGGAGCCACAATGCCTCATAGCCAACCCTTCTATCGAGATATGCAAACTCACGGATCCCGAGATTGACGAGTTCCGTTCGTTGTTTCCACCGAAAACCCTATTCCGGCCGTACGAATCCAGCGTCCGCTGTGATGTATACACCAAAATCTGGGTGTGTTTTCCGGCTTGTCCGTTCCTGGTCGGCTACACTTAGCCGTTTCCCCCCTTTAGTCAGAGATTCTTCGATTCCACTGGCATATCCTATATACAGGCTATGCCTATGGTTTGGAGGGTTCTTAGTACCATAGAAAGGATTATCGAGGAGCAAAATATTGACTTTGGTCTTTCGGAGTTATCACACTTGTACACCCTTCCCACGGTCCTGCCCGATTCATCTTCAAATCCAAGCCTCGACAACCTCACCCGATCTTAAAAGTCACTTTAAATGATACCTTGTGGAGGAATCAGTTTTTATTTGTAAAACACCACTCAATACCAGGAGGAATTGATCTTCCTTCAAAGTGGGTTAGAAAGGGTAGGATCTCGGATCCTTAAGAAATAGCAGGATCCTTGATGCTTTAACTTTAATTCTGATTCTTTCTTTCTGTCTGCAGTTGAGAATTTTGCTTCTTTGGGCAAGTTACCAGGTACAGAAGAAAAAACAAAACGGTTCCTAGAACTGGATACCGAGGTTAGAACCTTTCAAGCTCGTTTTGTTGAAGCTTTCTGTGAAATCTCATCGGGTTCCAACATGTCAAGTAAGTTGATTATAATAATTTTAAGGTAAATAAAATTGAAAAGAATACTTATCTGTTAACTTTTCTTCTGTAGGTGCCAAGAAATCCCAGAAATCAGCTAGCAAGTTCTCCCTAGAAGACATTGATTGCATGGTCACTTCCCCGATCATCAAGAAAGAAGCTTCAAAAGCGGCTACCAGTTCCGAGCCCAAGACTGCAGCAACCAGGGCTAAGTCAGCTGCTTCCAAAAGAAAGAGGTCTTCCGATCCTGAGACCCATTATGACACAGTCCTCTCTGTAAGTATCCTGTATCCTGATACTTTAAATTTGAAGATCCAACATCCTTCTAATCTTGATTATTTTGTTTTGTCTAGGCTATGAATGCTTTCAAAGAACACTATGAGAAGATCATCAGCCAAATGAGTGATAAACTGTCAGGGCTAGGGAAAGCTGTGGTTGCCAAGGACAAAGCCATGATCCAACTCTACAAAGACAAAAAACAATTGGAGGATCAACTATCCTTAACGGAAGCCCAGCACCAAGAGGTAGTGAAGCAGGCTACTGATGAGGCCAAGATGTGGGAAACAAGGTCAGTATTCCAAGCACAGATCAAGATGGCAAAGGAGGCCGGTGATCCTGCTTTTGACAAGGCAACCTGGGACGTGAACAAATGGAAGACTGCTTTGGATGCTCTTGGTGGCGAAGATGACGAAGAAATGACTGAAGAGAATGAGGCTGGGACGAGTGGTGTTAAGGAGGCGGTTGAAGCTGGTGACAGGGAAGGTGCTTCCGAGGGTGAAGACGAAGCTTAGGTGGGCGATGAAGGATACAGAAGACAAGGCCCGAGCCCACTTTTTTATTTGTTTTGATGTTTTTAAGGATATTTTGGTCTGTAATGAACAATAGTAAGTAAGTTTAAGGATCACTGATCCTTAAGACCATTTCCATAGGTACCGAAGGTGGATGGATCCTCTGTTTGTGGGGATGAAACCTTTGGTGCTTCTGATTTTTATTTTATTAGCACTTAAGGAAAATTAGTAACACCTGTTTAACCCGGGTGGATGGTCCATCTTTTGCATTGTGAAATCCGGGTTAAAGATTTTGATAAATCCAGGTGACTTATACATAATAACATAAAACTTTTAACTATCAGCTTGTTTTTTATTTTAAAGTATGTTTGATATAACTTTAGCTTTGTTGATAGTTTTGGGAAATAATCTTGAATAAAAGAGTTTAGGATAAAAGATCCTTACGAAAAATGTTTAGGATAGATTATTTTTTAAGAATAAACTCCAGGATAAAGTATCCTTGAAAATTGACAAAAGTTTTTATAATAGAATAGCCTTAAGGGGATAACCCTTTAAATCAAAACATTTGAAATTATCGCAACTAAAATAGTATAAATTTATTAATAGAGACCATACCAGAAGGTTCAGGTAGACCTAAGTTACCATAAGCATTGAACCTTCAATGATCCTTGAAGAATAAACCTTAGGATATTGAATTCATAGGACTTTGTCTTCACAATGAACTTAGAAAATCTGTTGCAAACAACTTTTTACGTTAATTGGGTTCAAACCCATTAAGCTGGGGACAAGCCCAAATAATAAACTGGGGACAAGCCCGTGCAACTGGGGACAAGCCCGTGAAACTGGGGGCAAGCCCAAAACTGGGGACAAGCCCAAAACTAGGGACAAGCCCAAATACGAATGTTAACAAGGGACTCGCCCAAACCGGGATTTAGCCCAAACGTAAGATAACGTGAAAAAGTTATAAACCGGTGGTATGGTACGTCTACCATAAATCATAGGATCCTCCATATAGCTGAAAGCAACGAAATTGTCAACCACTAAGCGTGTACTGGTCCCACTGCCCCGGACTATACGTTGGATAACGTGCGCTCCAGGCGAGAGTGTAGAAACTCTGTTTATAAGAAAGTTGAAAACCTTTAAACCTTAGAGGATATGACCATCGGGGGTCATATCCAAACGTGGGCTAGGCCAAAGGAAATAGTATAGTACCTTGAACGTAAAGGAGAGGTGGCCAAATGAGTAACAAGAATATGTTATTACTTAAAACTTGGAAGGAATAAAAATTATTAAACATATTATTAGAATCATGCATTATTACTTAAAACTTGGAAGGAATAAAAATTATTAAGAATATGTTATCCTTAAATGAGTAACAAGAAATTTAAAAGGATAAGTAACTTGATAGATATTACCAATTTTGGGGATCCTTGATCCTTTAAGGATACTTGATTCTGATCAGAAAAAGTACTTCTTGAGGTGGACAACATTCCATGCTCTTGGTAATCTATTATCTTCCATTGTGAGAAAATGATATGCCCCCTTTCCTGCCTCCGACTCGATTTGATAAGGTCCTTCCCATTTGGGTGCCAATTTTCCATCAGCCGGATTGGTAGTATTTTGGAAGGCTTTCCTCAAAACTAAACCTCCTTCTTGAAATCGTCAGATCCTTATATTCTTGTTGTATGCCCCAGCTACCCTTTGTTGATAAGCTGCCATTCTGATCCTGGCTAGGTCTCTGAGTTCTTCTACAGTATCCAAGTCTTCAAAAAGTATTTCTTCATTGTTATTTTCATAAAACAGAATGTATTATCGACTTGAAAATGCTATTCGCATAATTAAGCGAAGAGTGATCTTCTCAAATCGGCAGGCCCCTCACTACTGAGAATGATGATGAATATAATCACACCGTTAAAACTCCAAACTCTCGAACCTAATACCAAAAACTCATGATCATCATCTAGTAACAATTTACAACTCAGTTCTCCTAGTGGAAACGTCGACCCCAATTCGATATAAAATAAAGATTTTGTGAGATTAAGCCTTTAAGAAAAATGTATCCGTCCTCAATTTTCTTTAAAAGGAAATTTTGATACCTTTGACATCTTTAAGATCAAATAAAAATTACTGGGACTAGAGAACCATGTTATCGGAATAATGTTTATTCTAAATGCATACGATAACCATTTTGTAGGATCATTACCATATTGTATTGCATACTACTAGATTTGAAATTACACGTGGTCATTTTACTAATCCTTGGTAGTAATACATTTCAAGTTTTATTGTTGTTCATCTTGTACTTTTAGACCTTACCCTCAACCCGAAATTTCAGTTGATTTATTAATTGCCGTGAGCAATAAATATATGACTTTTTACGCATGGAATACATCACCTATGATTTAGTTATTTTCCTCCTTTAGTAATGATAACTAACACGCAGTTGGTACTAATATCGTTACTTGGTAGCAAAATTCCGCAACATAGGATTATAATTAACACTTCCTTTCGTTAAATTGAACTGAACCTCCTTGGTGCTCGCAACACTTGAGTTCCTAAATAGGATCGAATAGTTTGACCTTAAACATATTATCTCGATAAAATTCCAACCTAAATTTCGATCATTTGTTACATGGCACGCGTCATGCATATCCATACTAATGCTTAGTCTAATTTGTATAATACGCTAAATTTGTGTTGTTTAAAGAATTGAACACTCGTTAATTTTATAATTTTCAATGAATAAGTTGGTTTGATGTAAAGGGACCCCGTCCTTGTTACTATTAGACCCCTTTGAATCTAATATTTCAGTTGAATTGCGTATATGCACAAATTGTTTTTTCTTCATAAAATCATATTGTTGTCAATTCAACAAATAATGTAGTTGTTGATGACAATAGCGGATCAACGCCTTATTTTGTCTACGCTTCCTTGTAATTAATCATGAGTATCGTCTCAAAATACTTTGGCTCGAACACAAGAACAAGTGTGATTTATTAACGTTCTATGATATGTCGAACTATTCCTTAGCTAGAGAATTGCTAAGTAATTCGACACGAATGTGTTATTGGTATAATGTTCAGAATTAAATTGATCGACTACCAGTTCTTAGGACGTTACAAAATCGAAGGATCAGACCTTAAAGTATTTTGTATTAACGGATTGTCACTGTGAAAATTTAAGCATTTTAATGAATTTGCGTGTGGTTATGCTAAGATAGAAATTATTAAATGATTATAAAGATTTCATCAAAAGCGTGTGTTATACACATGAATGGTCATGTTATCCTATTTTGAGTTTTTCGAGCACTAACATTTATAAACTAGTGAGTTTTGTAATAAAGCGTATAATTAATGAAAGTTATTTAAGCACACCGAATCATATGTTAAAGGATATTATACAATACCTTTGACACTAGAGATTAAATCTTAATCGGATGCTTGTATTGTGAAGTCATATTAAGTTATACCTACTTATGCTATAACAAAGTGTGATAGTAGTTCACACACAACTCCATGTAATCAGTTGATCACGTATACCATTCCCTGGTAAAGTATATATACGAACCATGTTCATAAACACAGTCACGAAAAACTATATATGGTCACGCCGAATTGTATATAATGATGTTGAACTATGTGAAAAACTTACTTTCCATAATTGATCCCGATTACATTCTTGAAAAACGTTAACGAGTAACAACTCCTTGTCAAACAAAGTTAGTGTTAAGGTGTTATCCTTTGTATATTCATCAACTTCATATTCTTTGAATACCGTGCAATGTTTGCAACCGGAATATTCTGAGATCTCTAAGTATCATTGTATCTACATCTACAAATTCTTTGAACCTATTGTGACATCATTTTTTTCATAATCTATTTGACTCAAGCGTACAATATATACCAACCTTTCATGGTAGAGAAATATTAAATGTTTAGGTTCTTATGTATAATGACATTTAGCATTTATGTAATACTGAATGAATATTTGTGCTTAAAGTGTAATAGATCCCTTAGACTCTAAGAGATAATCCTAGGACAAAATTATTTACAACTCGTCATAAAGAGAAGCAATATAAAGAGAAGGTGTTTGCATAGATCTCTTTTCAAGACGCGAAATGCACAAAATTGTAGTAGTCCGTCTAAAGACCGGCTATTATCGTTTCGGAAAAGACTAACTTAGAATAATGATAAATATGGATGTGGATATCGGCAAGATAAAATTCTTCCTCATGTCAAAGACAAGATTAACCTCAAAGAACCAGTGCTTAAACAAGAGGCAAGATCTGGTAGTTTACTTCGATAGACTTATCAAAGTTTGAGTGTGTGCTTACATAATGAAGTAGAGTATGTGCCTGTGCACAGCACAGTTGCACTCATAAAGATAACTACTTGACTTACGATCTAGAGTTAATTAAGGATATTGATAGAAAACCCCATAACATGATAAGTAGCTAATGCTGTCATCTCAGGGAAGATAACCATACGATCAAGAAGAGATATTGTCGTTAATACTGACTAAAGATTTTATTCAAATCAGAAACGTACACCTATTGACGATAAAGAATTTGAAAATATATATATATAACGGTAAGTTACTTACAAGATAGCAAGTTGATGCAAAGCATTAGAATGTTATATCCTCTATGCAAAGTCAAATCTCGAGGACGAGATTCAAATAAGATGGGGAGAATGTGATACCCGGTAAAATAAAAAGTATTATTATATTCCATAAACGAGATTAAGACATGTTTATGCTGGATTAAGTTAATACTGAGACCCATAAGTTAAATAGAACATTTTAAGCTAAGAATGAAGGGAATATACATTGTAAAACATGTGAGAAGTGAGACGGAATAAAGAAATTCCAGTGATAAATGACGGAGAAACGAACGTTTTCGGTTAAACGTGTGAAAATTCAACCCAACATTCGAGAAAGTGTCCAAGGGTGAATCCGTTTGAATATTTTAGAGGATCAAAAAACGAGAACGCATGCAAAAAGGTGGCACAATTCTGAGTTATAACGAAGCGGGAAAATGAAAATTAATATTTTCGAACACGATCGTTAAAGCACATGTACCGATGTTTTTAAACGAGCTTATAAAAGTTGATATTGTCTCCGTATTTGAGGTTTTAGCATTTAGATAAAATAAATCAAATAGACACCATAAGTTTGGATGAGTTGTTTTTGGGAAAAACAACACTAGTTTTATTAAGTTCGGAATAACACGGAACCGACATTGGGTAACAATCGTCAATAACTTATTAACGGAAAAATAAGTTAACGATACAAGTTTAAGTCAAGAACGAAATAAGAATAAGTATTTTGGCGAAATGTATTTGGAAAATACAGCGTCACTCAAAGTAGTAGGATCGTTGGAGCGAGAAACCGAAACGCGATCGAAAAACTCGTTTAAACCCCCACCTATATAAGGAGGGTTACCCCACCATCCACTCATTATTAACACAAAATTCTTCATTATTAAAGAAAGAGAGAGAGAGAGAGAGAGAGAGAGAGAGAGAGAGAGTAGAGAGAGGCTAGAGAATTCCGGCAAGGTGGCCGGCGGCCAGCGGTGGTTCGCGACGGTCGGTGGTTGTCCGGCATGGTGGTCCGGCGGTGGCCGAAGCCCGTCTTCTACTTGGAACTATTTTTCGACGTTCCGAACGCGATGGTAAGCTTCATTTGCCCTAAATCTGAGCGTAAGTTCGTTAAAAACCCGTTTTAAAATCTAGATAGATTGTAATAGTTTTGCATGTTCGGAAAAATCGGTCTATAACTAAAGATCTAACAGTCCGATCATCTTTATTTTTTTACAGAGGGTTCATAACCCATAGATTATAATTTTGAACGGTGGAGATGAGGATTGGAGTTGCTTAAGCTGGGTTTCTTAACCCGTTTTAGTGTTCAGCTCGCTAGGTGGATTTTGAAAATGCAGATCTAAAGAAATTCAGATTCTTGAATATCTGACCATCGGATCGAGCTAAACTTTTCTGTGAACCTTCCTAACATATAGATCTTTGATTCCACCGAAAGGATTGATGATCAGATGTTTAGATGGTGAGTTATAAGCTTCGTAAGTTACTAGTCAGATTATAGAACGAAAATAGTTTCTTAAAACGGGTTGCGTGTAGGTTTTAAGGTGTCGTACGGACGATCCGATACCGGAGAAACGTTCGTGATGCAAAAATGAACGCGTTGACATATCCAGATCGCATTTCATGTGGGTTTTGAGTAGATTTCTAGACTCGAACCGTACACGAGAAGGTATATCTTTTATATATCTAAGTGTTGGAAAAGATAGCTAACAAGAGATTGATATAAAAATTGTTATCGGAAATAACTTGGACAATGAAAATCTTGTTAATAATTATTAGAAAACCGTTAGTTAATATCGAGTGTTAAAACGGTACAATCGAGACTTGGACGATTTCGTGTAAAGTTATGATATAAGAATATACGCACGATATTTAGACTGAAATAGTTTATCTGGATAGTGACCACAATTAATATTACAAAAAAATATATACTTTTAGAAAATGTAAACTTTTACATAAAATATGAAAATAAAGTTTTTATATTAAGAATATTAATATAACACGTTTCGGTATAAATAATAATAACGATTATATTATGTTTTGTTAAGAAAGTGGTATATAATATATTTGTCAGAATTCAAACACGCATCTATTACTAAAAGAATATTATATATTAAAATAAATATATATACTTTTATTAAATAATGTCCAAGTGTAGTTTCGAAATCATATATTAGTTTTACAACGATTATTTGAAACTACGGTGTTCCAATATATTCATAAGATATTTTAATACATTCGATTCAGTTATTATTTTTCCTAAACAATAAAAGTTTGTAATTCAGTTATTAAAATTATAATAAATAAGACACGTGAGGATAAATAAATAAAGTTATGATAGGATTCCATTTGTATATATGTTTATGTGTAAATATACTTAGAATTAAACATAGGAATCCGGTTATCACTTGGATGACTATTAATAATATCTTGACGTTGATTGGCATATTATCACACTTGAATGTTATTTGAGCTGAGGCAAATGTGAGTTTTCTCGTAAATCCCCACTTTAAATATTTTAATAATTTATAAATGTTTTTGGGAGAGAAGTATGTAAAGAAAAGGGCTATATATTTTACAAATTGTGTTAAATGGGTTGATTCATTATGAAAGGAAAAACCGTTAACCTAGAGAAAAATGGCATAAAAATATTGGAAGATCTATCGGGGCGACGCCCCCCACTCTTCCAGTCGCTCTGGTTGAAAAGGTGGGAATATTTTGATTTTGGTATGTATCAGGTTTATCATAAATGATAGTCATACATGTGTTGTACTCTTTGCTCGTTTACATAATACGTTTTGTTTAATAAATATATAGTTGTGTTTGAAAACGTGGAAAAATTAAATTCCCATTGATAATAATGGGAATAATGAAAATTATCATTGAAAAGAATGATGTATAAAAGGATGTAAAGTCGAGAACTGTTACATCCCGATTTTAATTGAGAAACTCACCAACATTCGTGTTGACAAAAATTATTTTAACATACTTTTCAGGTAAATGAAGAAAATGGATGCTTCGTGAAGGATTCGGTAAAATGGTGTTGTGTGTTTGAATTAATGATAGTTGGACTTGTAATTTAAAATAGAACCGTGCATGTATGACATGTGTAAAACTCTGATATTTAATAAAGTCCAAATAACGATTCATTATTTTTGAATATGATTGGCTGAACAGTGTCTGTCACAGTGTCACCGCCCAAATTAACAAAATTAAGTCTTACGTTGCTAAGTTAACAATTTTTGGGGTGTGCAGTTATTTTATTTATTACAATATTTTATTCTAAAGTCTTTAACAATATGTGTGTTATAATTGTTTATGTTCAAAAAGTTTAAATTTGTCGCGTAGCGGACACTGCGTGTAACGAACACTGGCGATACCCCGGGAAGTTGAAAAGTCCAAAATAGTCGGGAATGATCCGAAAAATTTTATAATTAGTAAAAATAGTGGACATAAGTGATAAAATTATTTTTAGAATTTTTCGTTGCACGAAAATCAATAAGTTCGCAGTCAAGAGCCGGTAGTGGACACCGTGTGAGCCAGAAACCTAGTTTCACCAAAAATTATGTTCTCAGGCTTGTTGCGTCAGGAATCCAAAATCGGATAAAGTCTGACAAAACTTATTAAAAACGGAACTCGTTTGATTAGTTAAATTATGCCAAACGTTAAACTAGAAATTAAAGACTTTGTTTATAATACCCAAAAACCACCAAATCCTTCTTTTTACACAACTTTCAAGCCGAGATCCCCACCTTCCTTTTCACTTTTAGCCAATATCCATGCATGCAACCTAATCATGACAAAATATTTAAGAAGGATCTTGTAGAAGCCACCAAATACTGATAATCCTCCACATACCCACTCTAGTTAACAACTCATCATATCTATATTTTCTTTTCTTTCTATATAACGACCCATCATCTTCTTTATTCCTTCATATTTCAAATTCCCTTAAGTATACCGTAAGAACAACACCTATGGAGTTTGATTAAAGATAAGAACACCACCATCTCATCTCACCAAATACCAAACACCCCCTTCCTACCACCACCACCAAACCGTCGGCCACCTAAACCCCACCCCCACTTCACCTTACATTTTCATCATCATTCTCATCTCATCTCTCCAAGGTTTAAAATAGCTCTAAGGGTTGAACAAGAATCATAAGTAAACTAGGAAGCTTATTAAGGGTCTAGAAGGCTCAAGATTCATCTTTTATTTTCTTTATTATCTCACCCAAAAACCAAGGTATAATTTACTATTAAAGTATTGTTGATTTAGTTTTGCAACTTAATGTTTCACACATATAAACAAGGATTGACATTTAAAAATAAAATATTATATATGTATATATATATATATGCGTGTTTGGTGTTAGCCGTGGGATTTTATATGCGTGATGTGTGTGAACTGACTTTTTATGTGTGTGAGTGGTGGGTGTCGAGCCCAAACCACCAATACACATGAATGTTGTTTTCCTTTGTGTAATATGATGAATCATGTATTATTATTATTATTATTACACAAAGGAAAACAACATGCATGTGTATAGGTGGTGTGTTCGTTACGCGCAGTGTCCGCTACAGGACAAATTTAAACTTACCAACTTCTGTCACACCCCGAAAATCTTATCTTAGCAGCGGAAGACTTAAATAAGTTAATTTCGGGTTATGACAGATGCCGATAGCTAAATCACGAAACACAACGCTTAAATATATTAAAGGACTTGTTTATTTATCAGAGCGCACATGTCTAAATTTACATAAAGTATTATTATTACAAGTCCACACACGTCATAACATCAAAACCACACGCGTTCTCGTTTCCATCCCATCCATCCCTCGCGATGCCTTCATATTTCTAGTTACCTGAAAAGTATGTTAAAATAATTTTGTCAACATGAATGTTGGTGAGTTTCTCAAATTAAAACCGGGATGTTACAGTTCTCGAATTTTACACCCATTTATTTATTATTCTTATCAATAATTTTTGTTATTCACCATTCTTTTCAATGGGAATTTAATTTCCACTTTTTCCAAACATAGTTATATATTTCTTAAACAAAACGTGTTAGTTGTAAATGAGCAAAAAGTACAACGCATGTATTTGTAAGGCCCCATTACCGGTAGCCCTACTTTCGTGTTGGATTTACTCATTAACGCAGTTCTAAATATCAAAGTTAATTAAAACATTCGCAGAATATAAGAGCTTTCATAAAACATTTCATAACAAAACACCTCTTGTCTTAAAACAACATCTTGTCTTTCAAAATAAACAAAACATTAAACTTAAACGTCTTGAGTCTTCCGATGCCAGCCCCTTATTCAGTGCCACGTGTCTCCTCAAGCGAGCTGCCTCATCCTACTCACCTGCGTGCATACTAAAAGTCAGCTACGCTGAGTGAGTTCTAGTTAATCACATAATCATACAATACCTTCTTACATTTCATACTTAACCTCTTAACTTTCTTACATACACACGTAAGTGCATATACTTTCATTCATACCTTCATACTTCCTTTACATACATAATCATACGTTTTAAAGAGCCTTTCGCCCTATTACCTCACAGATATTATAAGGGTCTGGTCCCTAACATCACAGATATTATAAGGGTCTGGTCGCTAACATCATAGATATTATTAGGGTCTGGTCCCTAACATCACAGATATTATTAGGGTCTGGTCCCTAACATCACAGATATTATTAGGGTCTGGTCCCTTTGTTTCGTGTAACTGTACCGTACCTGTTCATACATACTTTCCTTGACAATACGTGCAATCTCCGAAGAGCGTTTACGTACCATCATCATAACATACATACCTTATGCATACATCATATATTCATACATACATCCTATCTTTCATCGTACTTATCAATCATATCTTAACTACCACCTGACGGTACATGCAATATCCGAAGATCGTTCACGCACCGTCAAACAATCATCATACATAAATCATACAAGGCATACACTTACCACTTAAGATAAGTGTATTAACTATCACATCGAATATGCACACAACCACGAAAACATAACAAGGAAGTGGGGCTAGAAACTCACCTGAATCCTGTTACGCTCTCCGTTAATCGTTATTCCCTTCTTGAGCTGTGCACGGATAACTGTATAATATTTACATGTATCAATCAACTACTACTACTCATGTTGTATTTCTATCTTTATATAAACCACAACGAACGGGGGTCCGGGGGCAGCGCCCCTGGCAGTGGGGTCTAGGGGCGGCAGCCCCTAGCAGGGTCCAAGGGGCAGAGCCTCTGGCTGGAAAAATTTTATTTCCATTAACTGTCGTAACACATTTTCCTTTATAATTTCGAATCATTAATTAATTTGCTAACTCAAAAGTTCAAGGGATGAATTGTAATTAATTCATTCTTTTTCTAAGTCCAGGGACTGTTCTGTCATTTTATTAAACTTTCTAGTTCGTTATTCAGTCTTTAACGAATTGACTTATCTTAGCGAACTGGTCATTTGTAACGAACTGAACCCTCTAACGAACTGGACCTCTGACGAATCCGTCCTTGTACGAACCAGTCCACATAGCGAATCAGTTTAAGTAACGAATTGGACCTTCTAATTCATTATCTCCTTTAACGAATGGCTATAACGAAATGGGGGGGGGGGGTTAATTCGTTATCTTTTCCTTAACGAATCAGGACACGAACTAAGGCTAGTTCGTTATCTTTCCTCAGCGGATCTACTTAACGAATCACCCATAATTCGCTAAATTCCCGTTAGCGAACTTGGGTTAGGTCAGGGAATGTCAGAACATTCCCTGACATACCCTTAACCTCGTATTACTTTTTCGGCGCCGCCTTTCTGGCGCCGTCATTGCCGGAAAGCCGCCGGAAAAAACGCGAACTCACCGGAAAAACGATTTTTAACACGTTTTTCACCGTTTTTCCCCCCGTTCGATCCAGATCTGAGCTAGGGTGATCCCTAAGCTCATCATAGGTTCGGTTTATACCCGATTCCACCCGGATCTCGTGATTTAAACGGTTTAACGGTGTTGGCTCGTTGTTTCGCAACTTTATCTAACGGGTTAAGCTCATACAATATTAAACTATTGTTACCTCGGATCGGTGCTCGGTTTCCTTCTTGATTTCGGCTAGAGATAAGGAAGAACTAGAGAGAAATCTTAAGTGTGTGTTTTGGTTGGTGTATGGAATATGTGTGAATGAGGATTAAATGGATATTAAGGGTTTATATATTTATGGATCATGGGCTTAAGCCCATGGTCTTTCCTTCTTTCTTTCCTAACCCAAGTCCATAACCCATATTCATTTACCCAACACTGGCCCAACTCGTATTCTATTTATCTAAACCGATAACGACCCACTATGAAATAACGAAATTTATTTTTTTATTATAATAACCGAAAGTAGGATGTTACAGTACTACAGTCATTATAATAAACTCGAAACATACCAAAATCAAAATATTCCCATCTTTTCAACCCGAGCGACTGGAAGAGTGGTGGCATCGCCCTGATAGATCTACCAATATTTTTAGGCCCTTTCTTTCCAGGTTAACGGTTTTCCCTTTATAATGACTCATCCCATTTAACACAATTTGTAAAATATATATCTATTTAGTTTACATAATCCCCCGCCCAAAAAAAAACATTTATAAATCGATAAAACATTTAACAGTGGGGATTTACAAGAAAACTCACCGTTTTCGGTAGATGATCGGTTATTCCAACTCAACTCGTATCCTAATTATATACTACATGATTAATAATTCATTCATATTTTAAGTTATTTGATCAACTTAAAATATTTCACACATCTTATTTATTAGAAATGTTATTCTTTTGTTCGTGTGTTTATTTTAGTTTTAACGACACATTGGCGATTCCGTTCATGTCCAACTCCTATATGATCATTCAACACACACATGGTCTCTAAACTTATAAATTTAACCCAAGTAGCAACTAGCACATTTTATGCATAAATATTCTATTTAGCAAATAAACAAGTAATAATATATTATTTATATTATTTAATATTGTTTAATATTATATTTTAAAATTAAGTTTTATAAATTTATATTATAGTTGCTGGAATATTTAATATTTTATATACTTATACTTATCACATTTATAAAATCATTTTCCGGTTCGGTCGGTTTTGTCGGTTTTTTGTTAATCGGTGAACCGTTAACTTTTCTTATAAAATTGAATTCTTAACTATTTTTAAATACTTTAAGTGTGGAAATACACAAGTTTTATAAGTTAATTTATTAAAATAGTTCATTTCTTATTTTATATATAAATTTCACAAAACTAGCAATTTTGATGTTTTCGGGTCGGTTTTGTCGCGACACGAACCATCAAAGATCAAGTTATTCCAGCTTGATCTTAATATATACATTTACTTATGTAAGGTATATATATTATTTGGGTTTACTGTAACATTCGTTACATTTCAAATCCGAAACCCTACCCGTTTATTTTATTATTATTATTTTTTTGTTGTTTCATTTGCCACATTTATTATTCGAACGCTCGTCACTAAATTCCTGCCCTCGTTTAAGGATATATATTTCGTTTATTTATTTATTAATAATAACTATGAACAATATGCTATAATAGCCTCCCCCCCCCCCCCCACACTAACTTATTACCACTTTTGAATCCACACCTATAGACCAAGGACCAAGATGCAAATTATAAATATTATTTTAATTTTTTTTCTTTCTTCTCTTCTTCCCTACGATCATCGGCCAACACCCCCCCCCCCCCCCTTTCTTTCTTGTTTCGCAAAACTCAGCATAATCAACGGACTTGACTTTACCAAATATTCCATCTACCTTATATAAGTTACACCGACAGTCTAATTATAGAAAATAATAACGATTTGACAGCTGACTCGTTAATAACCAAACCGCGGCCAAAAGTGTCCCTAAACCACTATAAATACGTCACCGTTTTTCAATTAAACCTGCACACACCTCCCTCCCTACCTCGCGACCTAAAACCCTAAGACAATTAACTCATACATTGCTGTTAAGATTGTTTTCACATTCAAGCTTTGAACCGTAACCCTAAACGGCCGTTATCACTCAATTCATCATCAATCACGGTAATTAATCATTGCTTTATGTTCGTTTTTATGCGATTAACAGAAACCCCAACTCAATTTAACCAAACTATGAATGAATTGGACGATTTTATATTCTAGGGTTCATAGTGGGAAGGAACTTGAATCAGTTAATGTATAAAAACAATTAATCTCAAACTATAAAAGAGTTAGACACCTTCCCCAGTGGCAGGGGCATGATGGTTAAGCACATGAACCGGCCTGGGGGCGCGGGTTCGAGTCCTCCCAGGCCCGGTTTTGGTTTGTTTATTATTCTTTTTATATTTTTAGTAGTATTGTCATTCTTTCTGATATAAAGCGTTAAGTAAATGTTGTTTTTTTTAAATCGAACCTCCGGATTAATGTCTTATTGTCTTTGAACCTTTTTATAAATCTCATACACACGCACACACATATATATAAGACAATAACTCTTTTTACTTAATAAACCGAACCATGTTTCTTATTCAAAATAAATTCAACTTTCTCATATTATATTTCATTAACGTAATAATAATAATAATAATAATAATAATAATAATAATAATAATAAAAGATTTAAACCCTAAACATCTAAAATTTTTGATAGTTAAATTAACTAATAATATTTTAAATTAAAATATTACTTAAACCTTATTCATCGTAAGCCTTATAATTACTTCGTTATAAATAAGGATGGAAGTATGAGAATGTGCATAGACTATCGTGAGTTGAATAAACTTACGGTGAAGAATAGATATCCTTTGCCAAGGATTGATGATCTGTTTGACCAACTACAAGGTTCAAGTTGGTTCTCACGGATAGATCTCAGATCAGGCTATCATCAACTTAAGGTGAAAGAGGCAGACATCCCTAAAACAGCGTTCTGAATGCGGTATGGTCACTACGAGTTCCTCGTAATGTCATTCGGTCTAACGAATGCTCCCGCAGCATTTATGGACATGATGAATAGGGTTTGTCGGCCGATGTTGGATAAGTCGGTTATCGTCTTCATTGATGATATATTGATTTATTCAAAGAGCGAGACTGATCATGCTGAGCATCTGAGAGAGGTATTGGAAGTTCTGAAGAAAGAGAAGTTGTATGCTAAGTTTTCGAAGTGCGCGTTCTGGTTAAGAGAAGTGCAATTTTTAGGTCACGTGATTAATCCGGAAGGGATTACCGTGGACCCAGCTAAGATTGAAGCGATAACGAATTGGAAGACTCCACAGAATCCGACTGATATATGAAGCTTTCTAGGGTTAGCTGGCTACTATAGGAGATTCATCGAAGGTTTCTCCAAGATAACCGCACCGCTGACCGGTATGACCCGAAAGTCGATAGTATTCAGTTGGGGAAAGTTACAAGAAGAAGCCTTTGAGGAATTAAAGAAGAGACTCACGCAAGCTCCAATCCTTGCTCTACCCGATGGTGACGAGGATTTAGTTGTTTGTGCTGATGCCTCGCATCAAGAGCTAGGTTGCGTGTTGATGCAACGAGGGAAGGTGATAGCATACGCGTCTAGACAGTTGAAAGTCCACGAGAGTACTTATCCGACGCATGACTTAGAGTTAGCAGCTGTAGTGCATGCTCTTAAGATATGGAGGCATTATCTGTACGGTACTAAGTGTACTATCTATACAGATCATAAGACTTTAAAGTACTTCTTCGACCAGGAAGAATTGAACGTGAGACAGAGAAGATGGTTGGAGTTGATTAAGGATTATGACTGCGACATTAAGTACTATCCCGGTAAAGCTAATGTAGTCGCTGACGCGTTAAGTCGTAAGAATGAGGAAGTCCTTGCAACAGTAAAGTCATACAAGTTGATCATGAACCCAAGTCTGTTTGAAGAAATCATCAAGGAGCAGTCAGAGGTGTTAGTAGATGAAGGGTTAGTAAAGAAAGAAAGGATTTATGGCCAGCAAGATGAGATGATGGAAAACACTCATGGAGTTAAGACTATGTTCGACCGTATGTGGATCCCACGCCATGGTGATCTTAGAAGTCGAATCTTACATGAAGCTCATAAGTCAAGGTACTCAATCCATCCTGGAGCTACAAAGATGTATCAAGATTTGAAAAGAGACTACTGGTGGCCTGGGATGAAGAATGATATAGTGGATTGTGTTGGTAAGTGCTTAACCTGCTTACAAGTCAAAGCCGAACATCAAAAACCTTATGGGAAGATGCAACCGCTAGAGATACCTAAGTGAAAATAGGAACACATCACCATGGATTTCATAACTAAGCTACCTCGTACAGCTAAGCATCATGATACTATCTGGGTGATTGTGGACCGTTTGACCAAGAGTGCTCACTTTCTGCCCATACGAGAGGCCATCTCGTAAGAAACGTTAGCAAGCTTGTTCATTAAAGAAGTTGTAACCAAGCATGGAGTACCGTTATTGATCCTGTCTGATAGAGATACACGGTTTACTTATATGTTCTGGAAGAAATTCCATGAAGCTATGGGGACGAGGTTGAACATCAGTACGGCGTATCATCCTCAAACCGATGGACAGTCTGAAAGAACGATCCAAACCCTTGAGGATATGCTGCGTGCTTGTGATTTAGATTTTGGTGGAAGTTGGGATGATCATCTGCACCTGGCAGAGTTCTCCTATAACAACAGTTACCATTCAAGTATTGGTATACCACCGTTCGAGATGCTTTACGGTAGACGATGTAGAACCCCGGTGTGTTGGGGTAAGATTGGTCAGAAGGAAATGGGAAGCCTAGAAGTGGTTCAAGAAACGTCGTCAAAGTTCGATCAGCTCAAAGCAAGAATGAAAGCCACTCAAGACAGACAGAATTCGTATGCGGATAAGCGGCGGCGACCAATTGAGTTTAACGTTGGCGACAATGTGATGCTTAAGGTCTCACCTTAGAAAGGAATTATCCGTTTTAGAAAGAGGGCGAAGTTGAGTCTGAGGTACATTGGACCGTTTAAAATTTTAGATCGTGTGGGGGAAGTAGCTTATAAGCTGGATTTACACGATGAGTTAGAAGGAATTCATTCAACCTTCCATCTTTCTCATCTGAGGAAGTGTCTAGCTGATGACACGTCTCACGTACCATTGATGGACATTGAGGTTGATGAACAACTGAACTACATTAAGCAACCGATAGATATTGTTGATCGCAAAGAGAAGCAACTTCGTCACAAGGTTATACCATTGGTAAAAGTGATATGGAAACATCGCAAGGGATCGGATGCTACTTGGGAAGCTGAGGATGAGATGCGCAAGTTCTATCCTAATTTGTTTATGTAATAGTTAGGTTTCGGGGACGAAACCTCTTTAAGGAGGGTAGACTAGTAACATCCTAAATTTTATAATATTGAATAAAGAAAGTTACGTTTAGTGATTTCGCGTTATTAATTAATTAATATCGAGTTAAGAACGGATCATGGGCTTAGATTAATTAAGGTGGACTAAATGGTAATGGGCTTTAGGTCCATGGGCTTCAAGGGGTATAAATACCCTCTTAAACCAACCTAAAACCCTAAACCCTCATTTATATCCATCCAAATCTCTACACACTCAAAAACACACACCACCATATTTCGGCCGAGAGAAAGAGAGGTGAGGTCCGAGCAAGCACACGCGATTCAAGATAGATACGAGATCTAGAGTTCCTAAACAAGCTAACAAAGATCGAACGAGCACAAAAGGTATGTTCTTGACCTTTAAAGTTTACGTTTTATTGAACGTTTAGCCTTGAAGCTTGAAACGGTGATAGATCGGGTCTAAACGAAACGTAAAGTAGCGAACTTGATTCAAGGACGAACCTAGTAAACCCATAAACATGTACGGTTCGTTTAAGATAAACCGTAGATCTTGTATTGAACGTTCATGAAATTAAAGGTTCAAACTTTACGTGTTTTTGGGTCAAATCTTATCCAAAAACGACCATAGGAATGATCGCGGGTTAATCAAATACCATACCCATGGATTTCTCAGTAAAACGATGATGATTTTGGGGATTAAGATTGAACAGAGGCGTAGCTGGGCAACTTCGCCTGCAAGCTTAACTTTGCTTGCAAGCAAGTTCGCCTAACTGATAACTTCGCTGGTTGACAAGTTCGCCTATGATTAACTTCGCTGGAACCCAAGTTCGCTGATGTCTAACTTCGCCTGCAACTAACTTCGCTGGTGAGAAGTTCGTTTAATGTTAAGTTCGCTTAACACTAAGTTCGCTTACAGTAAGTTCGCTTGATGTTAAGTTCGCTTACAGTAAGTTCGCATATAGTAAGGTCGCTTAATGTTAAGTTCGCTTATTGTTAAGTTCGCTTAATGAAAAGTTCGCTGGAGTTAGCAAATTGGACCCAGCCAGGGGCTCTGCCCCTTGGACCCTGCAATAGGCAGCCGCCCCTAGACCCCGCTGCCAGGGGCGCTGCCCCCGGACCCCTGTTCGTTTTGGGTTATATAAAGATAGAAATACAACGTGAGTAGTAGTAGTTAATTGATACGTGTAAATATTATACAGTTAGCCGTGCACAGCTCAAGAAGGGAATAACGATTAACGGAGAGCGTAACAGGATTCAGGTGAGTTTCTAGCCCCACTTCCTTGTTATGTTTTCGGGGCTGTGTGCATACTCGATGTGATATTTAATACACTTATCTTAAGTGATAAGTGTATGACTTGTATGATTTATGTATGATGATTGCTTGACGGTGGGTGAACGATCTTCGGATATTGCATGAACCGTCAGGTGGTAGTTAAGATATGATTGATAAGTATGATGAGAGATATGATGTATGTATGAATATATGATGTATGCATAATGTATGTATGTTATGATGATGGTACGTGAACGCTCTTCGGAGATTGCACGTATTGTCAAGGAAAGTATGTATGAACAGGTATGGTACAGTTACACGAAACAAAGGGACCAGACCCTACTAATATCTATGATGTTAGGGAACAGACCCTTATAATATATGTGATGTTAGGGACCAGACCCTTATAATATCTGTGATGTTAGGGACCAGACCCTTATAAAATCTGTGATGTTAGGGACCAGACCCTTATAATATCTGTGATGTTAGGGACCAGACCCTTTTAATATCTGTGATGTTAGGGACCAGACCCTTATAATATCTGTGATGTTAGGGACCAGTCCCTTATAATATCTGTTAGGTTATAGGGCGAAAGGCTCTTTAAAACGTATGATTATGTATGTAAAGAAAGTATGAAGGTAAGAATGAAAGTATATGCACTTATGTGTAACATCCCGAAATTTCAAAGTGATATTAATTATATTACTTACTAATAGAGGGAAAGTTTACTCGGGTTGTCAGGATATAAATAATAGAGTAGGAGTTGGTATGAGTCGGGCTAGTGTTGGATTAATGGAGACGGGTTAAATGAGAATGGGCCTTAGGTCCATGGGATTTCAGGGATATAAATATCCCCTAAACCCAAAAATATCTTCATTTCCTTACTTTCTACACACACACCATCTACACCGCCGCCGGGCCGAGGAGAGGAACGGGCAGATCCGAGAGAGAGAGAGAGCGATTAGTGTGTTAACAAGTTAAACGAGATCCAAACAAGCTCAAAAAGGTATGATTCTTGATCTTTGAAGTTTAAAGATCCAAGCTTTTTAGTGTATAAGCGACCGAAAATGGTCGGGAAGCGTATTGGGTGATATTGAACCATAGCAAGGGTGTTAAAATCGCTCAAAATGCTGGACAGAAACCGAACAGCGGCTGATCTGGACAACTTCGCCTGCAACTGGGCAACTTCGCCTTCAAAGCGATGAACTTCGCCTGCAAGCTAAGTTCGCCTGATGAACTTCGCCTGCAAGCTAAGTTCGCCTGATGGCAACTTCGCTGTAAAGTTAAGTTCGCCTAACTGGTAACTTCGCCTGAGGCCAAGTTCGCCTGATGACAACTTCGCCTGAAGCCAAGTTCGCCTGATGGCAACTTCGCTGTAAAGCTAAGTTCGCCTAGCTGGTAACTTCGCCTAAAGCTAAGTTCGCCTAAGGTTAACTTCGCCTAGAGCTAAGTTCGCCCGAGGGTTAACTTCGCCTAAAGTCAAGTTCGTTTAGAAAATAAATTAAAAATCTAATGAAAATGTGTTAAGACAGTTAATGGAAATAAAATTTTTTCCAAGCTGACCTGGCAGCTCGACCCCAGCCAGGGGCTCTGCCCCTTGGACCCTGCTAGGGGCTGCCGCCCCTTGACCCCGCTGCCAAGGGCGCTGCCCCCGGACCCCCGTTCGTTGTGGGTAGTAGTTAAGACTGGAAAGATGATATGAGTAGTGATAGTTGTTTGATACGTGTACTTGTTATACAGTCAGCCGTGCACAGCTGAAGAAAGGGATTACGATTAACGGTGAACGTAACCGTGTTCAGGTGAGTTTCTAGCCCCATTCCTTGTTATGTTTTCGGGGCTGTGTGCATACTCGATGTGTTGTTAATACATTTATCCTAAGTGATAAGTGTATGTCATATGTGATATGTGTGATAGATATGAATGATTGTTTGTCGGTACGCGAACGATCTTCGGATATTGCGCATACTGTCAGGTTAAAAATAAAGGTACGAATATTATATATCGAAGATGTATGAATATTTCAAATGAATACTTGTCGGGGCGTGAACGATATTCGGATATTGCACGTAACGAAAAGGGGTATGGTTGTTAAATGAATGAGGTAAAGAATGCCTAGAGTGTTCTTATGTTATAATATAAGTATGTGTATATAGGTACACGAATGGCATGTGAGTTCTACGTTCGACATAGTAAGTTAGGATGGCAAATCCCTCTAGCTTCTGTCGGACATAGACTCGGCTGGTAATGGCGTAGTTAAGGACTGCGAGCCTTATACGTGAAGTAGATGATATATGTAAACGTAGATAAGGACTGCGAACCTTATACGTAATGTAGATAGGCGTCAGCATAGGAAAGGACTGTGAACCTTATACGTGCTGATTTTGTAGCATAGGGGAGGACTGCGAACCTCGTACGTGCTATGAATTAGGTTGCAACATAGGGAAGGACTGCGAACCTTGTACGTGTTGTGGATGTATTTCAGCATAGGAAAGGACTGTGAACCTTATACGTGCTGATTTTGTAGCATAGGGGAGGACTGCGAACCTCGTACGTGCTATGAATTAGGTTGCAACATAGGGAAGGACTGCGAACCTTGTACGTGTTGTGGATGTATTTCAGCATAGGAAAGGACTGTGAACCTTATACGTGCTGATTTTGTAGCATAGGGGAGGACTGCGAACCTCGTACGTGCTATGAATTAGGTTGCAACATAGGGAAGGACTGCGAACCTTGTACGTGTTGTGGATGTACTATGGTATAGGGAAGGACCGCGATCCTTGTACGTATCATAAATGGTGAACATAGGTAAGGACTGCGAACCTTGTACGTGTTCACGACCTTGAGTACAGGTATAGACGGTGAACTATGAACGTACTCTCGGTAGACTGAGGTTAGTGATTGTAGATATGTATGTATGTATGGTAGCAAGTATGTATGTAGAACAGAAGGGTAACTAGTGAAGTATGGATATGTATCTACGGATATGTATGTATGTGTATGTATTGTATGGCGTTCGATTAACTAGAACTCACTCAGCGTAGCTGACTTTTAGTATGCACGCAGGTGAGCTGATTATAGAGTTAGCATGAGGATGACACACGGCATGGATTGAACGGCTGGCATCTGAAGAAAGAAGTAAAGATGTTTTAAATATAAAGTTTTGTGTTATGGTATCAAAGAAAAGATTTAATGTTTTGTAACAAATGATTGATGTTTTATATTCCGCGAAAAGTTTTAATAAACTCTGATTTGAAGAACTGTGTTTATGAGTAAATCCGACGCTAAATTAGGGCCACCGGGTTCGGGGCCTTACATTATGTGTGTGTGAAAGAAATTTAAGAGGTTAAGTATGAAATGTAAGAAGGTATTGTATGATTATGTGATTAACTAGAACTCACTTAGCGTAGCTGACTTTTAGTATGCATGCAGATGAGTAGAATGAGGCAGGTAGCTTGAGTAGGACACATGGCAGAGTTGGACGAAGCTGGCATCTGAAGATTTTGCTATGATGTTTTATTTTAAAAGACTATGTTTCGTTTTTAAATGACTATGAATGCCCGATAAGACAAGAATTATGGTTATGGAATGTAATGGTTTGAATGTTTTTAATGTTCCGCGAATGTTTTAATTAATTCTGATATTTAGAACTGCGTTTATGAGTAAATCCAACACGAAAGTAGGGCTACCGGTAACGGGGCCTTAAACTAATTATTTAACTTTGTTATTATTAATTTTGACAATTAACTTAGTAATTTCGTTTGATTTTGCAAAATTTTTACTAGCTATTTATGCTAATCAAATTTCACTCATTTATTTATTTATTGCTCTTGCTTAGATAGTTCCATATATTTATCGACTAAAAAAAAAGTTTTTCATTTGCCTTGCTTTTCGAACCCGCACAACGGGACGAACCATGTGCATCATGCGACGATCTAAATAATTATGAGTGCACGCACAATTATAGAAATCCTCGCATGGAACTCATGGTGAATACAGTTGTGTGTCATAACTCGGAACCGATGGTGATTTTGGGTAACGGTACAAATATCGATGTGATAAGAGCATGGTGGATACGCCGCTGGTACATCCAATATATAAGTGTCCTTATCATGTCTTCCGTTTGTAGCGTTATTTGGGTCACCTGAATATCTGTGTTATATTTCAAAATAAAAAATCTCTTGGCAATTACATTCTTTCTTTATGTTATGTTTTATTTAATTTCGGGACGAAATTTCCAAAAGTTGTGAATCCTGTAACATTCGTTACTTTTCAAATCCGAAACCCGACCCGTTTATTTTATTATTTTTTTTGTTTGTTTCTTTTGCCTCATTTAATATTCGAACGCCCGTCACTAAATTCCCGCCCTCGTTTAAGGTTTTATATTTCGTTTATTAATAATAACTATGAACAATATGCTATAATAGCCCCCCCTAACTAACTTATTACCACTTTTGAATCCACACCTATAGACCAAGGACCAAGATGCAAATTATAAATATTATTTTAATTTTTTTTTCTTTCTTCTCTTCTTCCCTACGATCATCGACCAACACCCCCCCTTTATTTCTTGTTTCGCAAAACTTGGCATAATCAACGGACTTGACTTTACCAAACCGTCCATCTACCTTATATAAGTTACACCGACAGTCTAATTATAGAAAATAATAACGATTTGACAGTTGACTCGTTAATAACCAAACCGCGGCCAAAAGTGTCCCTAAACCACTATAAATACGTCACCGTTTTTCAATTAAACCTGCACACACCTCCCTCCCTACCTCGCGACCTAAAACCCTAAGACAATTAACTCATACATTGCTGTTAAGATTGTTTTCGCATTCAAGCTATGAACCGTAACCCTAAACGGCCGTTATCACTCAATTCATCATCAATCACGGTAATTAATCATTGCTTTATGTTCGTTTTTATGCGATTAACAGAAACCCCAACTCAATTTATGCGATTAACAGAAACCCCAACTCAATTTAACAATAGTTTGACCTTAGGATATTATTCAACATACAAGAATATGATGTAATTGTTATAATTATTAAATTGTGTACGTGTTTAATGTTAATGAAATTAAATATTTATTGTCGCTTTAATTAGTGTCTTTGAGCTACTGTCCAATCAATACGTTACGCCCTGGCATGTTCCGCCTTTGGTTAGAGTGTGACAGATTGGTATCAGAGCCGAAGGTTATAAGATAGGTGGTTAGATATAACGGCCTAGTAGCATGCTTAGGGTCCCTATACGTGCTATGCCTTTACGTGTTTGCACCCTGAATTATATTATTGATTGCAGTAGCTTAAATAGTATTTAATGATTTAATATTATTCTTGTACACAAAAAAATCACACACTTAATCCGAGGCTATGCCTCACTCTCAAAATTGTTTTCAAAACTTTAGGACGATTTTAAAAAAAAATGGGAAATTCCTTAAGAAATCCCGCCTTTTTACTCCCTTCTCCTTGAGGATGATTCGTGGGACGGATATGTAGTAACTGTAAGAGGGACACACTTCTTTACCGAACCCTTGACACCAAGGCTTGCGAGCCTAAGGAAGTGCAATGCGCATAAATCTCAATCAACCGCGAGACCTGGTTGCCTTCCTGGAGTGTTCGGTAAGGGTGTGGAACTTATTAGGCCAAAGCATATCACACCAAACGTACCCGAATCTGCTACCCTCATTGTATCAAAAGTGGTCATGTGACGATCACACTCTTAAATCAACGATGAGATTTTTTTTAAAATTTTCTTTTTATTTTGTTAAGAATGATTTTTTTTTTTCAAATTATCAATTTTATCAATACTCTAAGTTAAGGTTATTAAAATTTTATCTTGTATTCTCATGAATTTTCACAAAACTCGAAATTTCACATAGTTATACAACTTTCCTTTTTTTTCCAAAACATAATAAACTTTTCACGTGTCTTCATTGTAACATGTTTTCTTCCCGCCTTATCAACCGTAACCGCCGCACCAGCAACTCGGGCCGTAGCATGTCATCCCGCATCGCCAAGGGAATTGTGGAAGCCCTCCCAACAATCATCTCTCAATTGCAAACTGTGAATGCTTCTTCATCATCCACTACTCCGAACACAATTGCTTACCCCCTCAAACAATTCAAGAATGCCAACCCGCCCGAATACCACGGTATTGACGGTGCTACCGTTCTCCTCCAATGATTCGAAGAAATGGAGAGCATATTCCTCCAATGTGAATGTCCCGAGGACAAGAAAACCAATTACGCCTCGAACAAGCTTAAGAAGAATTCTCTCAATTGGTGGAATGGTGAGAAGCGCACGCTTGGCGCTGAGGTTGCCATGGGATGACCTCAAGAAACTTATGCTCAAGAAATTATGCCCGAAACATGAGATTCCAAAGTTGGAAGAGGAATTTTAGAATTTGAAACAAGAAAGTGGTAATGACATCGCCTACAATGATCGTTTCCATGAACTGAGCCTTCTCATTCCCCACATGGTCACTCCACTTGAGCGTGCAATCGACAAGTACATCTCGGGTTTGCCTATGGAAATCCAAGACTCCGTTCTAAGTCGTGACCCTCAAACACTCCATGATGCCATCACCCTAGCCGGTAACCTCACCGAGAACCACGTTAAGCTGGTACCATGACACGGAAAAATTCCAAGAAGCCCAATGATAAGTCTGCCTCCGAGCCCACCAAAGAACCCAAGCCCTAATCTCCCAAACCCGAGTATCCTAAGCCCGAATCCTTCTAGCACAGCAACTCTCCTCATTACCGCAACAATAAAAGAAAGTCCAATTACCAAAACTATGTTCTGGCCCAATCGCAAGTCCAGCCCACCAAGAAGCCCTACACAGGACCCCACCCATTATGTGATATGTGTAACTTTCACCATTTGCCTAACCTCAAGTGTTGACAATGCACCCATTGCAATCGATTTGGTCACCTCTTTACCACATGTCGTGAACGCAACCAACCTTTGATACAACCATTTACCTCACCTCTTATCCAACCCTTACCTTATACTCAAACGTTTACTCAAGCACCCTCAACTATTAGAGCTTGTTACAATTTTGGAGACCCTAGCCATTTTCGCAATGCATGCCCAAGACTCACACACATGAATCAAATTCAATCCTACCCAACTCAAACCGCTCAATATCAAGCCAACCAAGCCCAAGTAAATCAACTTCAACCAATCCAAGATCAACCCATCCAAGCAATTCAAGTCCAACCAATTCAAGTCAACCAAACCCCAATCAACCAACCAGCCTCAAGTGACCAAGCTACTCAAGGGAAAGTGTGTTACATCAACGGTTCCCAAGTCTAAGCCTAACCCTTTATGAAGACATGCTACGCAAAAGACGTTTCTTTTATTTAGTTATTTTCATTTAAATATAATGTATTGACTTCATTAAATCTCCAATTTTGTTATGAATGAGAATTTTGGTTATTTATAATGGTATTCAATCTCTCAATTATTCCTATTATGTCGTTTAGTGCACTATTTAATGTTACACAATTTATTATCTTGATTTAAGTGGTCTATGACCGGTTATTTACCGGGACTATGTGCATGGTGATGTGCATAGTTATCTAATAGTACCGTATTTGTATCATGAACTACCTATGACCGATTTCCTACAAATGTTTTGGAAATTGGGACTATGAACATGTGTTGTACATAGTTATCTAATAGGAGTCACATGTACAAATTTTATTTCGATATTTTAATACATGGCTACTCAAACCCTCCAAACTCACCTCATCTTCACGATACTCTTTCCTCATCCGATTTTATAATCTTGATTTCGAGCCTCATATGTTATTATATTTTTCTAATCATGTAATTCGTTTGATATGTGAACCTGACTATGTGAATACTTATTCGTAAATTTTGTTGTCATCCTAAGTATTTCTATTTATTAAATTTCAAAATTCCCTCTATCTAATTGTAACATCCTAAATTTTATAATATTGAATAAAGAAAGTTACGTTTAGTGATTTCGCGTTATTAATTAATTAATATCGAGTTAAGAACGGATCATGGACTTAGATTAATTAAGGTGGACTAAGTGGTAATGGGCTTTAGGTCCATGGGCTTCAAGGGGCATAAATACCCTCTTAAACCAACCTAAAACCCTAAACCCTCATTTATATCCATCCAAATCTCTACACACTCAAAAACACACACCACCATATTTCGGCCGAGAGAAAGAGAGGTGAGGTCCGAGCAAGCACACGCGATTCAAGATAGATACAAGATCTAGAGTTCCTAAACAAACTAACCAAGATCGAACGAGCACAAAAGGTATGTTCTTGACCTTTAAATTTTACATTTTATTGAACGTTTAGCCTTGAAGCTTGAAACGGTGATAGATCGGGTCTAAACGAAACGTAAAGTAGCGAACTTGATTCTAGGACGAATCTAGTAAACCCATAAACATGTATGGTTCGTTTAAGATAAACCGTAGATCTTGTATTGAACGTTCATGAAATTAAAGGTCCAAACTTTACGTGTTTTCGGGTCAAATCTTATCCAAAAACGACCATAGGAATGATCGCGGGTTAGTCAAATACCATACCCATGGATTTCTCAGTAAAACGAGGATGATTTTGGGGGAATAAGATTGAACAGAGGCGCAGCTGGGCAACTTCGCCTGCAAGCTAAACTTCGCCTGGAAGCTAAGTTCACCCAGCCATAACTTCTCCTGCAAGCTTAACTTCGCTGGCAAGCAAGTTCGCCTAACTGATAACTTCGCTTGTTGACAAGTTCGCCTATGGTTAACTTCGCTGGACCCCAAGTTCGCTGATGTCTAACTTCGCCTGCAATTAACTTCGCCTGGTGAGAAGTTCGTTTAATGTTAAGTTCGCTTAACATTAAGTTCGCTTAAAGTAAGTTCGCTTGATGTTAAGTTCACTTACAGTAAGTTCGCTTACAGTAAGTTCACTTAATGTTAAGTTCTCTTATTGTTAAGTTCGCTTAATGATAAGTTCGCTGGAGTTAGCAAATTGGACCCAGCCAGGGGCTCTGCCCCTTGGACCCTGCTAGGGGCTGCCGCCCCTAGACCCCACTGTTGTGGGTTATATAAAGATAGAAATACAACATGAGTAGTAGTAGTTAATTGATACGTGTAAATATTATACAGTTAGTCGTGCACAACTCAAGAAGGGAATAACGATTAACGGAGAGCGTAACAGGATTCAGGTGAGTTTCTAGCCCCACTTCCTTGTTATATTTTCGGGACTGTGTGCATACTCGATGTGATAGTTAATACACTTATCTTAAGTGATAAGTGTATGCCTTGTATGATTTATGTATGATAATTGCTTGACGGTGCGTGAACGATCTTCGGATATTGCATGAACTGTCAGGTGGTAGTTAAGATATGATTGATAAGTATGATGAGAGATATGATGTATGTATGAATATATGATGTATGCATAATGTATGTATGTTATGATGATGGTACGTGAACGCTCTTCGGAGATTGCACGTATTGTCAAGGAAAGTATGTATGAACAGGTATGGTACAATTACACGAAAAAAAGGGACCAGACCTTACTAATATCTATGATGTTAGGGACCAGACCCTTATAATATATGTGATGTTAGGGACCAGACCCTTATAAAATCTGTGATGTTAGGGACCAGACCCTTATAAAATTTGTGATGTTAGGACCAGACCCTTATAATATCTGTGATGTTAGGGACCAGACCCTTATAATATCTGTGATGTTAGGGACCAGATATCTGTGAGGTTATAGGGCGAAAGGCTCTTTAAAACGTATGATTATGTATGTAAAGAAAGTATGAAGGTAAGAATGAAAGTATATGCACTTATATGTGTGTGAAAGAAAGTTAAGAGGTTAAGTATGAAATGTAAGAAGGTATTATATGATTATGTGATTAACTAGAACTCACTCAGCGTAGCTGACTTTTAGTATGCACGCAGGTGAGTAGAATGAGGCAGGTAGCTTGAGGAGGACACATGGCAAAGTTGGACGAAGCTGGCATCTGAAGATTTTGCTATGATATTTTATTTTAAAAGACTATGTTTTGTTTTTAAATGACAATGAATGCCCGATAAGACAAGAATTATGGTTATGGAATGTAATGGTTTGAATGTTTTTAATGTTCCGCGAATGTTTTAATTAACTCTGATATTTAGAACTACATTTATGAGTAAATCCAACACGAAAGTAGGGCTACCGGTAACGGGGCCTTACACTAATTATTTAACTTTGTTATTATTACTTTTGACGATTAACTTAGTAATTTCGTTTGATTTTGCAAAATTTTTACTAGCTATTTATGCTAATCAAATTTCACTCATTTATTTATTTATTGCTCTTGCTCAGATAGTTCCATATATTTATCGACTAAAAAAAAGTTTTTCATTTGCCTTGCTTTTCGAACCCGCACAACGGGACGAACCATGTGCATCATGCGACGATCTAAATATTATGAGTGCACGCATAATTATCGAAATCCTCGCATGGAACTCATGGTGAATACAGTTGTGTGTCATAACTCGGAACCGATGGTGATTTTGGGTAACGGTACAAATATCGATGTGATAAGGGCATGGTGGATACGCCGCTGGTACATCCAATATATAAGTGTCCTTATCATGTCTTCCGTTTGTAGCGTTATTTGGGTCACTTGAATATCTGTGTTATATTTCAAAAAAAAAAAAAAAATCTCTTGGCAATTACATTCTTTCTTTATGTTATGTTTTATTTAATTTCGGGACGAAATTTCCAAAAGTTGTGAATCCTGTAACATTCGTTACTTTTCAAATTCGAAACCCGACCCGTTTATTTTATTATTTTTTTTGTTTGTTTCTTTTGCCTCATTTATTATTCGAACGCCCGTCACTAAATTCCCGCCCTCGTTTAAGGTTATATATTTCGTTTATTAATAATAACTATGAACAATATGCTATAATAGCCCCCCCTAACTAACTTATTACCACTTTTGAATCCACACCTATAGACCAAGGACCAAGATGCAAATTATAAATATTATTTTAATTTTTTTTCTTTCTTCTCTTCTTCCCTACGATCATCGGCCAACACCCCCCCCCCCTTTCTTTCTTGTTTCGCAAAACTTGGCATAATCAACGGACTTGACTTTACCAAACCGTCCATCTACCTTATATTAGTTACACCGACAGTCTAATTATAGAAAATAATAACGATTTGACAGCTGACTCGTTAATAACCAAACCACGGCCAAAAGTGTCCCTAAACCACTATAAATACGTCACCATTTTTCAATTAAACCTGCACACACCTCCCTCCCTACCTCGCAACCTAAAACCCTAAGACAATTTACTCATACATTGCTGTTAAGATTGTTTTCGCATTCAAGCTTTGAACCGTAAACCTAAACGGCCGTTATCACCCAATTCATCATCAATCACGGTAATTAATCATTGCTTTATGTTCGTTTTTATGTGATTAACAGAAACCCGAACTCAATTTAACCAAACTATGAATGAATTGGACGATTTTAAATTCTAGGGTTCATAGTGGGAAGGAACTTGAATCAGTTAATGTATAAAAACAATTAATCTCAAACTATAAAAGAGTTAGACACCTGCCCGAGTGGCAGGTGCATGATGGTTAAGCACACGAACTGGCCTGGGGGCGCGGGTTCGAGTCCTCCCAGGCCCGGTTTTGGTTTGTTTATTATTCTTTTTATATTTTTAGTAGTATTTGTCATTCTTTCTGATATAAAGCGTTAAGTAAATGTTGTTTTTTTTTAAATCGAACCTCCGGATTAATGTCTTATTGTCTTTGAACCTTATTATAAATCTCATACACACGCACACACATATATATAAGACAATAACTCTTTTTGCTTAATAAACTGAACCATGTTTCTTATTCAAAATAAATTCAACTTTCTCATATTATATTTCATTAGCGTAATAATAATAATAATAATAATAATAATAATAATAATAATAATAATAATAATAATAAAAGATTTAAACCCTAAACATCTACAAATATTTTGATAGTTAAATTAACTAATAATATTTTAAATTAAAATATTACTTAAACCCTATTCATCGTAAGCCCTTATAATTACTTCGTTATAAATAACTTATATTATCATTAACAATTAGGAACTTTTGTTGACGTAACCCGATTGAGGAGCTCGCCGCCTTTATCTTAAATTTTCTTTTATCGCCATCTCGTTCCCGTTAATCCACTCGATAAGGTGAGTTTACATACCCCTTTTTTCCATCTTTTATATTTTGGGGGTAGCATGTATACTATATTCAAGTTTACTTATGTTTTATTCCACATCTATTCAAAACACTAATTCAATATATATGTTTATGTGTGATTATTGCATGTTCTATGATAAATGTTCTATGTGCTTAATTGTTTATTTATGTTTGGTGGTTGGTATCTCATCCTCATCTATCCTCATCTAGTATGATCATACATTTACCCAAGTACATTGATTTCGTATCAATAAGAACGGGTCCACATCTATTTAGTTGTTTACATTTTCATAGGAATTGTGATACTCATCATTTACATATGAATTGTGATTTCTCTCTATATATATACAAAACTAAAACTTATGTATTCTCACCAACATTCGTGTTCACAAACTCTATTTTCATACATGTTACAGGTACAAGTAGTTGATACTATTCAAGTTGGAAGACAATAGTTTGACCTTAGGATATTATTCAACATACAAGAATATGATGTAATTGTTATAATTATTAAATTGTGTACGTGTTTAATGTTAATGAAATTAAATATTTATTGTCGCTTTAATTAGTGTCTTTGAGCTACTGTCCAATCAATACGTTACGCCCCGGCATGTTCCGCCTTTGGTCGGGGTGTGACATTTACGTGCTGTTCTAAAATAGTTCACAAAATCGTCGTCGGTTCGCGTTAAAAGTCGTATTTTTCGACCGTTAAAGCTACCGGCAAGCAATTTAAGTCATATTAAACATGCCAAACACTTTATACACTCAATACACATATTTACAATATATAATTTGACTAAATTTCCAGATTTAAACACTTAACCCAAAACATCATCTTTTAGCAATTTCAAGTATAACATGCATATTTTCTAACTTACTAATTGTAGCAACAAATGCACATGTCATTTTCATTAAGTCAACTTAGAATGTTTTATCCCTACAATTTCTAGGTTTTTGTTCTCACCTTATCATGTTTCAATTATTCATATAGTCCATGTTTCACCTTTTAAATAATACATATGAGTAACACATGTGACATATTTTCTAACATATTCTTAGTCATATATCAATGGTCCCTTCATTGTTCATGAATCATTTATTTTAACTTCATCAATCAAGTTTGCATGCATTATTATTTTTATCCAAGTGTTATGTTTTAAATCATATATGAGTCTTTCAAAACTATTAAGTAAATTTGAACATTAAAACTAATAATATGAAGACAAGCAAAGTACACATGCCTACATATTACCTATAACTAGGTTCACTTTAAAGAATCTATGTGTACTTTTTCAAACATCAATACTTAACATAAAAATCCACCTGCACACTCTTCCTTCTCTCTTTCTCTCGTTTTCTCTTTCTTGTTTACACCACCCAAAAACCCAACCACATGTTCTAACTAACTTTTCATCCACTCCTTCAATATTAATATTTTAACAGTAAGTATTAAGACCACTATTCAATCATATGCATGTCTTTATAGTCCAATAATAAATCTATATCCATACCTTTTTCTATGTGCATGCATGTATTTGACTTTTAAGAACCAAAACCAAACATATTAATCATAGACTCCTTTGTATGTATGCATGCATGTGGGTTTTGGATTCCCACACACCCACACACATATTCACAGCACACATACACATTCATGCTCATTCTAATTATAATAATAATACATGATTCATCATATTACACGAAGGAAAACAACATGCATGTGTATAGGTGGTGTGGGCTCGACACCCACCACTCACACACATAAAAAGTCAGTTCACACACATCACTCATATAAAATCTCACGGCTAACACCAAACATGCATATATATATATATGTCATCTTTTATTTTCTTTATTATCACACCTAAAAACCAAGGTATAATTTACTACTTAAGTATTGTTGATATAGTTTTGCAACTTAATGTTTCACACATATAACCAAGGATTTCTTCTGTCACACCCCAAAATCGTTAACTGGGCAACGGAAGACTTAATTTAGTTAATTTGGGCGGTGACAGACGCTGTTTGGCTAATCATATTCAAAAATAATGAACCATAAGTTGGACTTTATTAAATATCAGAGTTTTATATGTGTCATACATGCACGGTTCTATTTTAAATTACAAGTCTAACTAACATTCATTCAAACGTGCAACACAATTTTCCCAAATCCTTAACGAAGCATCCATTTTCTTCATTTACCTGAAAAGTATGTTAAAATTAATTTTGTCAACACGAATGTTGGTGAGTTTCTCAATTAATAAAAGAAAACCGGGATGTAACAGTTCTCGACTTTACTCCCATTTAATCATCATTCTTATCAATGATAAAAAAATAATTTTCATTATTCACCATTCTTTTCGATGGTAATATTCATTATTCACCATTCTTTTCAATGGGAATTTAATTTCCATTTTTCCAAACATAGCTATATATTTCTTAAACAAAACATGTTAGTTGTAAACGAGCAAAGAGTACAACACATGTATGACTATAAATATTATAAACCTGACACATACCAATATCAAAATATTCCCACCTTTTCAACCAGAACGACTGGAAGAGTGGGGGGCGTCGCCCCGATAGATCTACCAATATTTTTATGCCCTTTCTCTCTAGGTTAACGGTTTTTCCTTTCATAATGACTCATCCCATTTAACACAATTTGTAAAATATATTGCCCTTTCTTTACATACTCCCCCCCCCCCCCAAAAAAAACATTTATAAATCATTAAAATATTTAAAGTGGGGATTTACGAGAAAACTCACATTTGCCTCATCTCAAATAACATTGAAGTGTGATAATATGTCAATCATCGTCAAATCTTATTAATATACATCCAAATGATAACCGGATTCCTATGTTTAATACCAAGTATATTAACACATAAACATAGATACAAATAGAATCCTATCATAACTTAATTTATTTATCCTCACGTGTCTTATTTATTATAATTTTAAAAACTAAATTACAAACTTTTATTGTTTAGGAAATATCATAACTGAATCAAATGTTTTAAAATATCTTATAAATATATTGAAACACCATAGTTTCAAATAATCGTTGTAAAAACTAATATTTGATTTCTAAACTACACTTAGACGCTATTTAATAAAATTATATATATTTATTTTAAAATATAATATTCTTTTATTAATAGACGGGTGTTTGAATTCTGACATATATATTATATACACTTTCTTAACAAAAGATAATATAATCGTTATTATTATTTATACCGAAACGTGTTATATTAATATTCTTAATATAAAAATTTTGTTATCATATTTTATATAAAAGTTTTCATTTTCTAAAAGTATATTTATTTTCAATATTAATGGTGGTCACTATTCGGATAAACTATTTCAGTCCAAATATCGTGTGTATAAATATATATACAAATACACGAAATCGTCCAAGTCTCAGTTGTACCATTTTTATCACTCGATATCATCTAGCGATTTCTAAATAATAATTAACAACATTTTTTCCAGTTATGTCCGATAACAATATTTATATTAATTTCTTGTTATCTATCTTTTTCAACACTTAAAGATATACCTCCTCGCGTATGATTCGAGTCTATAAATATGCTCAAAACCCGCATGCAGTGCGATCCGAATATACCAACGCGTTCGTTTTTTCGGAACGAACGTTTCTCCGGTCTTGGATCATCCATACGATACCTTAAAAGCTACATGCAACTCATTTTAAGAAACTATGTTCGTT